>NC_090741.1:34823566-34876066 GCF_036898095.1 Palaemon carinicauda | reverse complement strand
AACAGAAACCAATTCGGCAACTTAAAGTTAGTCGAATTGGTTGATCTGTTTGTTTGCGGTTGAAATGAAGGTCAAATTCGGTTAAATCACGTTATTTACTATAGGAAAACATATATTTTCTGTTCGAAAATCACACCCTGTAATACAATACAGATTTACCATATATATATATATATATATATATATATATATATATATATATATATATATATATATATATACATACATATATATATATATATATATATATATATATATATATATATATATATGTATATATATATATATATACATACGTATATATATATATATATATATATATATATATATATATATATACATATATATATATATATATATATATATATATATATATATATATATATATATATATATATATATATATATATTATTATTACTATCCAAGCTACAACCCTAGTTGGAAAAGCAAGATGCTATAAGCCCAGGGGCTCCAACAGGGAAAAATAGCCCAGTGAGGAAAGGAAATAAGGAAATGAATAAATGAAGAGAACAAATTAACAATAAATCATTCTAAAAAAAGTAACAACGTCAAAACAGACATGTCATATATAAACTATTAACAACATCAAAAAGAAATATGACAAAAATAAACTATAAAAAGACTCATGTCCGCCTGGTCAACAAAAAAGCATTTGCTCCAACTTTGAACTTTTGAAATTCTACTGATTCAACTACCCGATTAGGAAGATCATTCCACAACTTGGTAACAGCTGGAATAAAACTTCTAGAGTACTGCGTAGTATTGAGCCTCATAATGGAGAAGGCCTGGCTATTAGAATTAACTGCCTGCCTAGTATTACGAACAGGATAGAATTGTCCAGGGAGACATGAATGTAAAGGATGGTCAGAGTTATGAAAAATCTTATGCAACATGCATAATGAACTAATTGAACGACGGTGCCAGAGATTAATATCTAGATCAGGAATAAGAAATTTAATAGACCGTAAGTTTCTGTCCAACAAATTAAGATGAGAATCAGCAGCTGAAGACCAGACAGGAGAACAATACTCAAAACAAGGTAGAATGAAAGAATTAAAACACTTCTTCAGAATAGATTGATCACCGAAAATCTTGAAAGACTTTCTCAATAAGCTTATTTTTTGTGCAATTGAAGAAGACACAGACCTTATATGTTTCTCAAAAGTAAATTTGCTGTCGAGAATCACACCTAAAATTTTGAGAGAGTCATACAAATTTAAAGAAACATTATCAATACTGAGATCCGGATGTTGAGGAGCCACCGTCCTTGACCTACTTACAATCATACTTTGAGTTTTGTTAGGATTCAAATTCATACCCCATAATTTGCACCATGCACTAATTCTAGCTAAATCTCTATCAAGGGATTCACCAACCCCAGATCTACATTCAGGGGATGGAACTAATCTGATGCAAAGAGAATAGCATCATCTGCATATGCAACAAGCTTGTTTTCTAGGCCAAACCACATGTCATGTGTATATAGTATGAAAAGTAATGGGCCAAGAACACTACCCTGTGGAACACCGGATATCACATTCCTATAATCACTATGGTGCCCATCAACAACAACTCTTTGAGATCTATTACTTAAAAAATCAATAATAATGCTAAGAAACGACCCACCCACTCCCAACTGTTTCAGTTTGAAAACAAGGGCCTCATGATTAACACAGTCAAAGGCAGCACTAAAATCAAGGCCAATCATACGAACTTCCTGACCACAATCAAGGGATTTCTGTACAGCATTGGAGATTGTAAGAAGGGCATCACATGCTCCAAGGCCTTTACGAAAACCAAATTGCAAACTAGGGAGTAGATGATTACCTTCAGCAAACCTATTAAGACGTTTTACCAGAAGACGTTCAAAAACTTTAGATAATATGGGAGTTATGGAAATTGGGCGGTAATCAGTGGGACTTGAGCTACCACAAACACATTTACATAGAGGAGTAACATTACCAATTCTCCAACAAGTGCTAAAAGCTCCTCTTCTTGCTAACTTGCGCAAAATAACAGATAACTTTGGAGCTAAGAAATCTGCTGTCTTTATAAAAAACAAAAGAAAAATACCATTTGGGTCTACACCTCCATAAGCATCAAGGTCCACCAACAGAGCTTTAATCTCACGAGATCGAAAAGCTAAACTAGTTAGTTTAGCCTCGGGAAAACAGGAATGAGGAAGTTCAAGTTTTTCATTACTCTGTTTACTGTCAAAAATATCAGCCAAAAGGGTTGCCTTTTCCTTTGGACAGTGAGTGACTGAGCCATCTGGTTTAAGTAAAGGAGGAGCTGTTGCATCTACACCAAAGAGTGCAGATTCAAGGGTAGACCACCATTTATGTTCCTGAGTTGTACCAGAAAGTGTTTCTTTTATGGTTAAATTGTACTCCTTTTCAGTTGAGGCATAAACTCTCTGAGCAAAAGCTCGAAGCTGAGTATAGTTGTTCCAGGTCAAATCTGATCTGTTACCCTCCCAAAGGTGATAGGCCTCCTGTTTCTCCAAATAAGCATGTCTACAATCATCATTGAACCACGGTTTGTCCTTCACTCGGTACCTTAGCACACGAGAAGGGATACCCATATCAATTATGTTGATTAGATTCTCATTCAAAGGGACAACAGGATCTACACTACTATATAATTGTGACCAATTCAAGCACAAAAGATCATGCAAAATCCCATTCCAGTATGCTTGGGATTTCATATAAATTTTACAAGAATATGATATATCAGGGACAGGCTGCTCAGTCTTCACTAGTAATGAAATCAAGATAGATATAGATTTATAGATTATAAGTGTGTGTTCAAACTGTATATAAATTTGTATAAGTGGGCAGCATTTAATTAATCTCGCAGGTTTCCTTGAACGAAAGATGGCTGCTTATTTTTACTGTTTATAGTTTGATCTTTTACAGTTTCTTGTAGAGACTCTTTGCTTCTGTGTTCCAAGGTCAAAGATGATGAGAGACAGCCATTTTGAAATTATTTCTTTTAGTTTTTCTTTCTATATTATTATCTTTATTATTTTTAGCCAACCATGGATGGGAAAGCAGAATGCTGCAAGCCAAAGGGCTTCAATAGGGAAAGCAATCCTTTGAGAAAAGGAAATAGTAAATAAACGATATATAAGTATGGAATGAGAAATATAAAATATACTACATTTCCCAACCTTCTAACTTTAATAATTATTTTCCTTGCGGAAGTTATTTCTTTTAATCAATATTATTATTCTGAAAATATTTCGACAACGAACAAAATAAGTGACTAAAAGTGGTAATCCCATTTTATTTGGAATATCTAATGCTAATTTTTTTACTACTCTGTTCCCATGTTTGTCCTTTTTCCCCATGATAACTTTTATTTTTTTTTTTTATATTCTTTATCGGATCAGTAAATTCTTTTGATGGCTTCACTTATTCCTTATTTTTCTCTGCTTATTATACCTGTCCAAGAATTGTCCCCCATTAATACAGAAGACCCAAGATTTGTGCATTAGGGAAACTGAAGAGCGATGAAACCGGTGAAACAGTCGAGACCTCCTTTCTATTTTGCATCATCCAGGTGTTCAATTACCGACTTCCCCTACATACTTTCTGTAACATCAGTTCCTTCACTTTCGCATTCATCGGGCAAACAAAATATCATCGCAGATAGCCTGAGTTCACGTTGTAGCGATTCGTCATCTTTATCTTGAGAGAGAAAAAGTTTCATTATCAAGAAAATAAAAGGTTCCAGCTGTTATCTATTTTGCAATTGTGATCTGTATTATATTTTGACCTTATAAGGTAACTGTCCTTCTCTAATAGATGAGATTTAACACCATGTTGAACTGTATCTAACGCTGGGTGCTGATAGCAGACTTCCATTTATCACAAAAAGGTAAGGAAAAGTTCAAGTCCATCTTGATTCATTCTATAAGTCAATAAAAAGGATTATTGAATATAATTTTTACCATTTTTAACAATTTTGGCAAAGATTCACAAGAAACTGCCAATCCTATTGGAATGAATAAAGACAATTATTTCCAATTACCTTCAATGATTTAATGGGTGTCATGCAATTGACGATTTCATCCTGATTTTGTAAGTTCAAACCGTATTATTTTCTGGACATCTTTGTATTGTACGGAACTCCAGAAGTAAATTGATTTATTCCTTCCCAATGCTTATCTAAAAATAACCCTTTGCTACAAAAATATTTAAGCGATTTCGTAATTGTTTCTAATATCAATTGTACATCTGATTTTACATTCATACGTTGAAAGCCACGACATTTATATGTTTCTCCAAGTTTATGTGATGTTTTCAGATCAGTTTTACTTTATAGATTCCCTTAGCGAAGAGCAGTGGACAAAATCACCGTCACTATACTGAAAGCCAATATCAAAGAAATTGTTTCTTATTAGTCTCTAAGATGCGGAGCATCAGCAAAGACACAAATAACGCGATCGGTGATGCTGGATTTTCAATAATTGATTTATGCACACTTATGTCTAAAGATTTCCATAAACTAACGTTGGCAGGACCTAAGTCCTTATATATAAACATTACAGGAAAACTTGCTAATTCTATCTCAATAATAGTATAATTTTCAGAGCATAAAGAGTATCTGAATCTTTGTCATAACAACTTTTTCAGGCAATGCTGCATTCATCAAATGATTAGATGGAAAATTATTTCTGATTTGTGCTTATATAATTTGATAACGGTCTTTAAAATTTATGGTTCGACATTCAGCATATTAATACAACTATTTAACGTAGAAATGGAGGAAAAGAGTGGAATACTGAACACCAGCTTTTTTGCAAGCAAACTGTAAAATAGTAAATACCGGGAAAAAAAGGCTGCTAAATCAGACCGTGGTGCGGTGTGACGTCATCAATAACCTCAAGGATAGCCTGCGCACTCGCAGTAGAGGACACAGTTCGAGACGGCCTTGGTTAACTACTGCACTTTATTTGTTCAGTGGCTACTTTCCTCTTGGTAAGAGTAGAAGAGACTCTTTAGCTATGGTAAGCAGCTCTTCTAGGAGAAGGACACTCCAAAATCAAACCATTGTTCTCTCGTCTTGGGTAATGCCATAACCTCTGTACCATGGTCTTCCACTGCTTTGGGTTAGAGTTCTCTTGCTTGAGGGTACACTCAGGCACACTATTCTATCCGATTTCTCTTCCTCTTGTTTTGTTAAAGTTTTTATAGTTTATATAGGAAAAATTTATTTTAATGGTGTTACTCTTCTTAAAAAATTTCATTTTTCCTTCTTTCCTTTCCTCACTGGGCTATTTTCCCTGTTGGGGCCCCTGGGCTTATAGCATTCTGCTTTTCCAACTAGGGTTGTAGCTTAGTAAGTAATAATAATAATAATAATAATAATAATAATAATAATAATAATAATATTCTGCGAAGGGCTAGATAGAATCTTCTTCTATCAGCATGCTTTTTCCCATTTTTGTATGGGGGTAAGAACGGTTGTCTTCTTTCTGAAGGACATGCTTTGGCTTTGGTGTAGAAGGACATCCTTTGGCTTTGGTGTAGACCGTTGTCCCGATCAACTGCCCTGCCTGACATCACTTAAACCCAGGTAGCTATTGTTCATGTGTTGTACCAGTCACCAGCGTCCTTCCTCCGAGCAGCGAGGAGTCCTGGCTCTGGGCTGATAGTTCGAGACGTGTGAGTTGTCTGTTATGTTTTTAGAAGGTGTTGGAGTTCCTTTGTGCGTATATGAGTGAGCAACACCCATTTGCTTTTCAAGTAAACCTATCCGTCGATTACATACATAATCCTGAGGTTTGAATGGTAGCAAGAATTATACAATCTATAATAATATTATCAATTAAATTGATGAAAATAATGATGCTTAAGGCATTTTTTCCATCCAAGTCTAACTGACAAAATATAGTCTGTCTATGATGGTGGGTTATTTTATGGCCTTTCTATGCCTGTACACACACGCAAACTTTTTTTAGTTCGTCAATACATCGTCTTCTCTTCCTTCCCCTGGTTCTTTTGCAGTCTCTAGGGATCCATTCTGTTATTCTTGATACCAATCTATTATCTATAATTCTCATTAAATGTCATACATATGTCCATTTTTCTTTAAAGAAACATTAACATTAATCCTGTTCAAACATCTAATATTTCTGGAGGCAAATCAGCATGATAGACCTATAGGTCCACAGAATAGTGATCATTTGAATAATAATAATAAAAAACCAAAGCCTAGTGATCCTACGTACTAAAAATCTCCAATTAGATAAGCAAGGGAGCATTATTCTAATAAAAAATCAAAAGAATACAATTCTAGATATAAGCTATATATTATAATCTCCATCTGCTTCAGCAGTTTACATACGCAAAACTTTTGTCCTTTTATACTCCATTTCCTCCGATTCAGTCTACTTGACATTTTTCTTCGTACACACTGGATAAAAATTTCTATAGATATAAAAGGACAATGGCATCGTAAAGTATATCACATTTTCAAAGCAGGGGGAAAGTGAGGAAATAAACGCAAAAACTGGGCTTTTATTGGAGAAAATAGAAAGAAAACGCTTACGCACGCGAAGGGGAGACTAAGAAAAATTGAAAAACGGGGAAAATATTGCAGCCGAAACAGGTGGGCGAATACCTCGAGAAAGACCACCTGTTGTCCGCCAGAAGAGAATAACACCTCGGGAAGAGAGAGAGAGAGAGAGAGAGAGAGAGAGAGAGAGAGAGAGAGAGAGAGAGAGAGAGAGAGAGAGAGAGAGAGAGAGATGAATAAATAGAATTAAGGAGGAAACACCCAAAAGCTTTGAAGAAAATAGTCACCTGCGACAAAAGCTACTATATTATACTTAATATGTAATGATAAAATTGGCTTTAAGATCCACTAGTAAAAATAATCCACATAGATTGAATAAAACGAGTAACAACATAAGTAAGGTATTAATGTTGGGATTCAACTTTCGAATCATTGAGAATTGTTAGATAGATATATTTCATTGTACGATAAGCAGGTTCATCCAGCATTTTTGTTCAAGATACAAATCCCTTAATTATTCTCATATGTTATAACATGATCTCCTATTATTTGGTTGGGAATACATGTAATCATCATCATCAGCATCATCATCTCCTCCTACGCTTACTGACGCAATGGGCCTCGGGGAATTCATTGGCTAAATGCATCATAGGATAGCCAGTTCCTTGTGATGCGCAGTGCCTATCTAACTAAGGCAAGTGACCCCTGCCGGTCCATACTAATTTTAGTAAGATCAACCGGCAGGCATCAGGAGTCAAAGCCAAAGACAATTTGTGTATAGCCTTAAACGCAATCCGTCACCCTGCTGCCTGTGACTTCATCGAGATTTAGAGGGACATTTCCTCCAAACTCAAAGCTCTCATTTCTCCAACAAGTTACTCATCCGCTTATACGAGTATAACCATTGGCAAATGTGGATTCTAAGATATAATATACAGGTAATATGGTAAAAAAAAATGTGTTCTCTGTACAAATGACTTTCTGTGATCTCCTAAGCTATTTTGAAAATAAGAAACATGGCAGCATTAGCAATAACTGAATAAGAGAAGTCTGAGGCATTCTTCACCTTTAGTGACAGCTGATCTGTAAGAGGGAAGCTTTGGTGGTTCGTTGAATAAATTCGAAGATTTTCGACAACATGGCACTAAGGACTAGACACTTGTTTCTTCAGATACTGGTTACTTAGTAGCAAGGAGAAATTTGACAGGTTTCTGAATGAAGAGGGCAAGTTGTTGATGCCTTAAAGTCTGAGAGAAAAAGGAATAAGTCTACTAACAGTACATCATCATTATTATCATTACTAGCCAAGCTACAACCCTAGTTGAAAAGACCAAGGGCTCCAATAAGGAAATGAAATAGGGAAATAAATAAATAATGAGAACAAATTAACAATAAATTATTCTAAAAAAACAGTAACAATGTCAAAACAGATATGTCATATATAAACTATTAACAACGTCAAAACAGATATATATATATATATATATATATATATATATATATATATATATATATATATATATATATATATATATATATATATATATATATATATATATAAACTATATAAAGACTTATCTCAGCCTGGTCAACATAAAAACATTTGCTGCAACTTTGAACTGTTCAAGTTCTACTGATTCAACTACCCGATTAGGAAGATCGTTCACAGCTTGGTCACAGCTGGAATAAAACTTCTAGAATACTGTGTAGTATTGAGCCTCATGATGGAGAAGGCCTGACTTCTAGAATTAACTGCATGCTTAGTATTACGAACAAGATGGAATTGTCCAGGGAAATCTGAATGAATCAAGTGAATTCTATTCTCATATGAGGCTGCTTCATCTATAGCGAGGTAAATGCCACAATATTTTGATTCAAAATTCAGTTATTATTGTTATCAATAAAATGCATTGTTTCCTGCTGTTGACTGTCTGAGTTTTGTTTCATCGTCATATCAATTTAGTTATAATTCTTGTATGAAGTAACAAATGACCATTATACTGTATACCGAATTTTGCTTTTTTTTTTTTTTACACAGGGTTTATAATCCAATCAACCTGACGAATCCTGAGACTGTCGTTCATTTTCTATGGCTCCCGGAAAAATTTCATTTTCTCAAGACATTTTAATTAAATCAATCAAAGTAAAAGGTTTAGTATATCGCATATTGGTTCTAAAGAGTTAGTTCACCTAAATAAGGTTTTTGCATGGTAATGGAAATCTATGTAGAATAGTAACTAAAATAAAATAAGTAGCATTTTAGGGTCTCTGCTCACATAATTCAAAGCATCTTTCTGGACATAAAACGGGTTCGAGTCCCTCATATTCAGTCTATATGTAGAGCAAAAGTATTTGTCTATTTTTTCTAGAACCTCTTCAGTAAAATGAAATGAAGAGAATTATGATTTTCATATAGTTAAAAAGACAATGAACTTTGCTTCTGAGGGTATTTGGTCTTTCTTCCACTATTGGTACACGAATTTAACACAGATAACAAGACTAAAGAGACATCTGGGGTTAAACATGCTGTATTAGGAATCTTCATAATGTTCCAAATGGCATTGTACTAAATTTTAATTAAAAAGCTGTGACCCCAATGTAATGACCAATTTCTAACGAAGTTCCTTTTACTCTTTGCCACTTTTCTTAGCCTTTTTTCATAAAAGGACTTTTCATCCCAGAAGCTGTGGTCAAGTAAAGGACCTCCAGGTCTGTTTTCTGAGACTGTGTGTACAATAATCAGTAAAATAGACATAAAAGTGATAATATTTGTTTCATTTATTAGTCTTCTCATTCACTAATAGATAATGAGAAAAGATAGAGGACCCAGTCATTGATTTCATAAAACATATACAAAGATATAAATTTCCTGGGAGCAAAAGGAGAATGCAGAGGATTAAAATGTAAGTGCTGTCTCCAAGTAAGGTTTCATTAATTGACAAAGGTCTCTCAGTTAGAGTATTTTTGGTGCCTGCATTTAGATTTTCTGATTGACTTATACCAGATACCACAAAGCTGATTTTATGCGCAGGCCCGTAAATATTCACAAGAGAACCTGGTTTCAAATCAACTGGTCCACTCAAGTTAACCCCTTTGCTTGGAATCATGAGAAGTGAAGATCCATTTCCAAATGATAAGGCGTTTGGACGACAATGAAGAACTGTTGTATTAACAAGATAAACACTTGTTTTCGAATTCATTTCTAATTTACTTAGATTTTGGATAACAGAGTCCTTGAAGTACAAAGTTTGATTGGTGACTGCTTCGCTTATATTGACGATCCCAAACACTGAAAAATCGGACACTATATATCCTCTCAGACGGGGCAGTGTTAGATGACTGATGTACGATGACGTCACTGATATCCCACGAGTATTCAAGGGAAGTTTTTCAACTGAGGAGTTGTGAATGATAACATTCATATTCAAGCAATCCTTCACGGGGTGGACCGGATCGCTTAGACTGCCAGGGTCCTTGAGTGTCACACGACGAACGTTGACGAACGATAAATTCACGCAGATATCAACTCTCACCTCGACTCTCATAGCTGAACGGATGATAACCCTGTCGAGTGATCTTCCAGAGGTCAGCCCCACCTGCACTATCTGGTGATTAGAAACAATTCTGTAGAATCACACGATGCTGTAGATAGCTAAAAAATTTAATGTTTTTTGGAGTAACAGCTGACAAAGTTGCACTACCTAATAAACATAACAATCTAGTATTGATACTGATCATAAGGCGGGGGATGATCATTATAAGATTGGGGCTCATTACTAGGACATGAATGCAGGCTAGAGGCTGGAATTGAAGAGTTAGTACTATCACAGGATATCAAGAGATACCTTGTAAAGAACTCTACCTGAGAGGACTAAAGACACAGTCCAGGGTTAAGAGAGGCTTAATCTCAGGATGGGGTAGGGTGGCATGTTTACGTATGGAATGACCAATTGGCTATCATTGTTACACAGAAGTTACACAGATAATAAAGGGATATAAGCACACAAATGGTTATGTGTATATATAAGTATGTATGTATGCATACAGTATTTATATGCAACAACCACAAATACCGCCGTTTCAAGTCCACTGCAGGACAAAGGCCTCACACATGTCAATTCATGTCTGGGGTTTGGCCAGTTTTCATCACCAAGATGGCTAGTAGTATGGGTGGCCCTGACTAGTACAGCTTTGCTGGAAATGGCAGTGCACAAACCTTTTTACTTCGTTAAGGTATCACCACTCAGAAAGGGATATATATATATATATATATATATATATATATATATATATATGCACACACACATATATATATATATATATATATATATATATATATATATATATATATATATACACACAAAACCACACACATATACATACATATATACATACATGCATACATACATACATATATAAATATATATATATATATATATATATATATATATATATATATATATATATATATATATATATATATATATATATATATATATAAACTCTAAGGAAAAATAGAAATAAAATAATTTCATTCTGACCGGTTTCGTCTCTATGGCAAAATGTAAAGGACTATTATATTGGAAAAAAGATTTCCTTTTACAATATATATAGTAAAAGGAAATACAAACATTTTATATACAAACCACAAAAACAAATGGAAAAAACATGAATTCTGGCCGGTTTCATCTCTAAGACATCTAGAGAACTAATATATTGATAAAGATTTTTTTTTTTACAATTTACATAGTACAGGGAAAATACGAACACACAGATGAAAATTTGTAGAACAAAACATGAGATAACTATGCCAATATATATATATATATATATATATATATATATATATATATATATATATATATATATGCGTCAACACACAACTCGTAGGTCAATGTCCAAGCGTTCTAAACCTGTAGACAGTTAGTTACCTACAATTTCTTTATGGTAGTGAGAGCTAGTGCAGAAATCTCAAACAAAATCGTGACAGCTAAATGAAATTATTAATCAAAAGAAATCCTTGGATCAAATACGTTAATCTGAAGATGTCGTTAACATATCAAAAACAATTTAATTGACATGTGTGAGGCCTTTGTCCTGCAGTGGACTAGAAATTGCTGCATTTTTTTGTTGTTGCGTGTGGGAGTGTGTGTGTATATATATATATATATATATATATATATATATATATATATATATATATATATATATATATATATATAGTGTGTGTGTGTGTGTGTGTAACTGTGTATTCTATGTACTTATGTTCATTTTTCTTTTGTGGCCGATGGATGAAAACTATTTTCCTACATTTCTCTACCAGAGTCAGTATAATTAAAGTACATAAGGATTTCATACCATAAAACACTTTATCATCTTGCTTTGGAGTCTAATATAACAGGCTCAAGTTATTAGTTACGTAAAATACATTTTGACTGAACTCCAGTAAAGAAGACTTTTAAGATATTCCACATTATCTCATGTATCAGTAGTTGTTTAACTATTTAATAACGAATATAAAAAAAAAACACCGATCAAGTTACATGCTCTTCATATTTCAGTGTTGTAGCTGAATTAAATTCTGTATTAAAAAACTTGTTCTTCGTGCTATCCTATCCTGTTTCTCTTCCTTTGGTTTTTTAAGTTTTAACAGTTTAGATATGAAAGATCTAATTCAATGTTGTTGCTGTTCTTAAAAGATTATATTTTGATAGTTCATTACTTCTCTTAAAGTTTATTTATTTCATTGTTTCTTTTCTGCACTGGGCTATTTTTCCCTCTTGGAACCCTTGGGCTTATAGCATCCTTCTTTTCCGACTAGGGTTATAGCTTAGAAAGTAATAATAATAATAATAATAATAATAATGATAATAATAATAATAATAATAATAATAAAGTCTAACCATTGCTTCATTATATAAGATCAAGATTAATGACCTACAATTCTTTTTATACATTCTTCCGAATATTTGATGGTGATAAGAATTATTGATAAAACAAAAATATTCAAAATATATTATAACTCAGGAATACTTATTCATTTTAATCTTTCAGTAAATGACGTTATAAAACCGTTCCTTCTATGAATACTAATCATTACTTTTCTTATCTATTATGACGAACACAAAAGGAACTACAGGGGCACTCAGTAAAGCGCAGACCTCCGCCGCAGCAGCTTATTTCTTGACCTTTTTCTCGACTTTGACCTTCGACCTTAACATGTATTAATTGGCTTGGACTTTCATACACTCAAATAAGAACCAAGTCTGCAGTCTGTAACAACGACGTCCAAACTTATGGCTGATTATGTGAATTGAACATTTTGCTTGGCTGTGACCTTGAACTTTCACCTTGACCTTCTAAAATCTATTTTCAGCTTTTTACATAACAATTAATTTTTGCAAATTTCATTACTCTACGATTAAAATTGTGGCCAGGAAACTGATCACAAACAAACACAAACATACAAGCACTCAAACAGGGGGGCAAAAATATAACCTTTTAACTTCGTTGGTGGAGGTCATTATAAATATCAAATGTCTTTAAATTGAAAAGACGAGCTATAAGAATGTCTTTACATTGAAAAGACAAGGTATAAAATTGTCTTCAGAAGTGGTTTAAGAGCTCAACACATTTTATGCGATAAGGATAAGAGTTGAACCAGAATCCCTTTACCTCGAGGAAGATTTATTGGCGATGAGGATTAGATCCTTTTCTTCGTAGCTTTTGAAACAAAAGTCATTTCAAAAGTCAACGAAAAGAAACACAATGGGACTTCTGGGGAACTTGGAGAGCTATTGCTGCAAATAAAGATGGTCCTCAGTGGTGTCTTCAAGGGGAAATAAATAGTTCTGATAACCTGAGGTTATTGTGAAGTAAATGAAGGATTTATTGTAGAGCTCAAAGCTGGTGAATTTATTTTGTTTTATAGAATTTCTCTAAAATCTGAGGAAGAAAGAATCTTCTAAAGAATTATCTCTCTCTCTCTCTCTCTCTCTCTCTCTCTCTCTCTCTCTCTCTCTCTCTCTCTCTCTCTCTCTCTCTCTCTCTGTATATATATATATACATACATATATATATATATATATATATATATATATATACATATATATATATATATATATATATATATATATATATATATATACTGTATATATATATATATATATATATATATATATATATATATATATATATATATATATATATAGTAACTAATGGAGAAATACTACAAAGGTATGTTAACCTTTGAAACTGTGCGGATATCGCGTCCACATTATTTTCTAAGCTTGAAAGATATTCTATTTGTTCCTTTCCTTACTGGGCTATTTTCCCTGTTGGAGCCATTAATCTTTTAGTAACCTGCATTTGTAACTAAGGTTGTAGCTTAGCAAGGAATATTAATAATAATAATAATAATAATAATAATAATAGTAATAATAATAATAATAATAATAATAATAATAATAGTAATAATAATAATAATAATAATAACCTAACTAGAAAAGCACGGTAAGAGTGCAGACCTCCGTCATGGAAGCTTATTTCTCGAAACCAGCTTGCCTTTCCTAGAATCAATTTAGACCGTAGACGTATTTGAGATATGTGTGACAACTATGTGTGTGAAATTGGGGTTAAGGTTAAGGTTAATTCGGTCGACCTTTTGCTCGAGTTTGACCTTAACCTTTGGCCTAGGACTTTCAAAATTGCATCACTCCTACGTCTCCACATAAAAATAAATCCCTGAATGTTTCACAACACTATGAGTAGAATTATGGCCAGGAAGTTGTTCACAAACAAACAAACAGACAAATAGGGACGAAAACATACTCTCCTCCCAACTTTGTTGAAGGAGGTAATAATAAGAATAATAGTAGAAGGTTATACAAGTAATGGAACGTTTGGCAAAGTCTTGATGTCAATAGAATAAATAATCATAAGTGAATACTCACATCATCATAGTTCTTGAAGTGGCAATCAAGATGGCTGCCAGTAAGCCTACAGAAAGGAGAACCTTCCGTGACCTGAGCAGCTGCGATTGCCTTTGCTGACATCAGCAAAATGAGGAAGGGACTCCATATGATTGACATGATGGACCACCTGTAAATAAAAAGAGAATTTTAGTTTATTTTTTTTTCAATGCATCGATGAAGATGAACGGACAACAATAGTGATATTTCTATTCAAGAAAATTGGAGGGTTGACGTTTGTCTGATCCAAACGGAGATATTGATTTGCCTATTAAAAGAAGATATGGAAATGAGGATGTGGTGGGTTTTGGTGATACCTTTTGCCTTATATTTTCCCTAGGTATTACATTACACCCAAACACACAAACAAACATACACACACACACACACACACTATATATATATATGTATATATATATATATATATATATATATATATAGATATATATATGTATATATATACATTTATATAAATATATATATATATATATATATATATATAAATATATATATATATTATATATATATATATACATATATATGTATATATATATATATATATACATATATATATATGTATATATATATATATATATATATATATATTTATATATATATATATATATATATATATATATATATATATATATATATATATATATAAATGTATATATACTGTATATATACACACACACACACACACATATATATATATATATATATATATATATATAAATATATATATATATATATATATATATATATATATTATATATATGCAATAAAAAATTATAAACTGTGTGTAAGATATTAAAAAAGAACTCTTCAAATGCATATTGCAATCACAAAATATTTATTCCACCTTTTCGCAGTTTTCCATAAGAAAAATCCACAAAGTGTACGAAGAATAAACCAAAATTTATGAGCATCTGGAGGGACAATTTACCTCACTTTTGCCAATCCACAACTGACAACAAGTTTGAATTTATGGAAATTTATGAAAAAAAATAGAGGAAAAAAATATTTTTCTCAGCGCCATTTATATTTGTTTCTTTAGGATTTATTTTAATAATGATAATCATCATCATCATCATCATCATCATCATTATTATTATTATTATTATTATTATTATTATTATTATTATTATCATTATTATTATTATTACCTAAGCTAGAAGCCTAGCTGGAGAAGCTACACGTTATAAGCCCAAGGGCCCCAACTTTAACCCTGGATAGGTACGGTCCTCGGACACCCCTTCAAGGGTATACTCGGACGCGAACGACCCCGACGCCAAAAAAAATTCTTGAAAAATCAGTTTTTGCAGTAACCTCCTTTTTTCTTTTGCCAAAAAAAACTTCAATGAATGCTTAAAACAACTGTATAGATAAATACTACTCATCTGCAGAAAAACTATTTATTATAAATATTTTAAAAAATTAAGTAGAAAAAAAAAAGACCTGACATAAAAATTCATAAAAAAAAAGTTTATACATATATACACAAATCCTTTTAGGAATTGATTCTTGAATGTTTAGGACACATCTTGATGTATTTTGGATGAAGTCAGACCCATGGAGGTGAAGATCTGAAATGAGAAAAAAAGGGTAACTTTTTTTGGCCAAAAAAATTTGTCCAAATTTCATGAATTTTTTTGGGTACCCAAATGAAATAGGAAGTGGCTAATTTTTTTAGGGAATAAACATATGTTATCCTAAAATAGAAATATGTAAAAAAATCTTCATTATTTTGTAAATTACATTTATATCAGGGGCCATATCTAAAGGTAATTTTTTGAGTACTTAGAAATTCCGTAAAAAAATACATATATTTAATATATAATATGATATTTATGCAGGTAAAAATATACCAAAATATCACAAATTCTATAGGGAACAAGAATATATATAGATAGGGCAGCTTACGCTTCGGATATGTCCACAAAATGGCCGCCAACCACACTGACTCAGACTCCCTAATCTGCCACTTGAAATGTAGGAAGGGTATGTCAATTTCAAGGTGTTATTTACTAATCTAATTATTATTGGATATGCATAAAAATTGTATGGTGGGTTGCTGGATAATTGTCGATTATTTTACGAATATAAAATTAAAATTCTGACCCAAAAAAATTTTTTTGAAGGGAAATAAAATAAAAAAAAAAATGTAAAACAATATTTTAGCTAAAAAAATTTGATGATATTCAATCAAAAAAAAAGTAAACAAAATTTTCCGACAAATAAACATCTAGAGGAATCATTACTCTGTGATAGTTCCTTAGTACGTAGTAATTTTGAAAGAATTGGGAAAAAACGAAAAAATGGCAATCACCGGAAAATCGAACACATACCTATATATACGCCATATCTGGCTAAAAAAAAGATAGGCATGGGTAGCCAGATCATCTAGAAACACTTTCCAACACTATAAAAATATAAGTTTTGCGACACTACTTGCCAATTCCTTACGGTAACATGACTAAGCAAAAAAATGCAAAACAAATAAAAAGGGGCACTCGAGGAAAAATGGCTAACATTCTAATATACGGCATTTCAGAAAAAAAAAAAAATTCAGCCACGTGCTAGTCAAACCATCAAGGCACATTTTCCGACAAATAAACATCTAAATGAATAATTACTCTGTGATAGTTCCTTAGTACGTAGTAATTTTGAAAGAAATGGGAAAAAACGAAAAAATGGCAATCACAGGAAAATCGAACACATACCTATATATACGCCATATCTGGCTAAAAAAAGAAGATAGGCATGGGTAGCCAGATCATCTAGAAACACTTTCCAACACTATAAAATTATAAGTTTTGCGACACTACTTGCCAATTCCTTACGGTAACATGACTAAGCAAAAAAATGCAAAACAAATAATAAGGGGCACTCGCGGAAAAATGCCCAACATTCTAATATACGGCATCTCAGATAAAAAAAAAGACATGCACGTGTTAGCCCAACCATCAAGGCACACTTTCTAACACATAAACATGAAAAAAAAATCAATAATATACGGCAATTCCTTACTACGTAGTAAATTTTTACAAATATTGAAAAAAAACAGAAATTGGCAACCGCAGTTAAATACCCAATATACTAATAACTACGTCGTATCTGACAAAAACAAAATCACGCATGGGTAGCCAGATCATCTAGACACACTTTCCAACACTAAAAAAGCAAAAGTTTTACGACACTATTTCGCAATATCTTACGGAAAAATGACTTGGCAAAAAAATGAAAAAAAAAGGAAAAAGGGACACTCGCGGTAAAATGCCCGACATTCTAATATACGACATCTCAGATAAAAAAAAAAGACATGCACGTGTTAGCCCAACCATCAAGGCACACTTTCTAACACATAAACATGAAAAAAAAATGAATAATATACGGCAATTCCTTACTACGTAGTAATTTTTACAAATATTGAAAAAAAAACAGAAATTGGTAACCGCAGTTAAATACCCAATATACCAATAACTACGTCGTATCTGACAAAAACAAAGTCATGCATGGGTAGCCAGATCATCTAGACACACTTTCCAACACTAAACAAGCAAAAGTTTTACGACACTATTTGGCAATATCTTACGGAAAAATGACTTGGCAAAAAAATGAAAAAAAATTAAAAAGGGGCACTCGCGGTAAAATGGTCCTCGTGGTGATGAACGACATTTTAACTAAAAAAAAAAACATGCACATGGTAGCCAAACAATCCACCAAGACTTTCCACAACTGATAACCTATACAAGTTGCACCATTCTACGACAATTTCATAATACGTAATAACTTTGATAATTATGCAAACTACCCTAGAAGGGTAAACTCGGACGCGAACGACCCCGACGCGTCTCAGAAATCGGGGAAGGAGTACAGCTACAGCAATGCACATCTGGACACTACTAGAGCGTGTAGGGGAGACACCTCCTGCAGGTCGATCACCCACAAATTCAGTCACGGGGGTGAGTCACGTGAGAAAAACCTGTTTTTTTTTGACGCTCGGGGTCGCAAACGACCCACCGTACCTATCCAGGGAATAACCAAGCGAGGAAAGGAAATAAGGAAATAGACAAACTACAAGAGAAGTAATGAACAATTAAAATGAAATATTTTAAGAACAGTAACAACATTAAAATGTACCTTTCACATATAAACTATAAATAGAGACTTATAAGGATTTTTTTTTAGTTTCTAATTTTTGAAATAACTATTTCTCATATAATGTTACAGAAATTGTTTCTTTCGTATTGTCTACATCTTTTGTTCTTGAAGTTTATATACTTCCTTTTCTCACTGAGCTATTTTTCCCTGTTGGAACGCTTAGTCTTATAACATCCAGCTTTTCCAACTAGGGTTGTAGCATACCTAATAATAATAATAATAATAATAATAATAATAATAATAATAATCTCATTGAACCTATTTGATACCATGGCTATAATTTCTGTCTATATTTCATGATAATCAAAATAAAAGATCAAACATTTTATCTGTTCTAAAGATAACTAATGAATATTTTGATGCCTTTTCTCTCATTATCCCTTATGCTTTGTAAATTCGTTGCTAGTCACATTGTCTGTATATCTTTATTCTTTTTATTTTCGTACTTTCTAGTTACGTACTCACTGAAATTTGCACTAATATAAAACTATAACTAAGAACTATTTGTAGTTGACATTTTCGAACAAATATGTTTGACAACTTCTCAAAGTCAAAGACACTCGGGAAAATATAAAGGCTTTCTTTGCAAAATTCTGTCCTGAAATTGGAGTATAGTTATTCTAAAACTCAATTGCTGTCTCCAGTTTCTATCTATTGAGTATTTTATTTTTTAATTCGCATATCATCTAATAAAGACTTGTGGGTTAGCCAATTAATTTCGTCCAAACCAGGAACCTGATAAGATTAGACTCAAATGATTAAATATCACTATCAAAGTAATCCTGCGATTATGATAAAGTTAATGCATAAAGCATATGAATCTTGAAGATAAATGGCATGGACAAGTCGGGTTAAGGGGTGGGTTTAAAGGCTTCAAAGTTTAATGGCCATTCTTGAATAGCAGAGGCAAGGGACAGTGACATTGCCCTGGCTAGTAGGACAATGACCTAGAAACTGATTGTATATACATATGGTCTGCGCCCAAGCCCCTCTCCACCCAAACTAGGACCAGGGAGGTCCAGGCAATGACTGCTGATGACTCAGTAGGTAGACCTATAGTCTACACCCCTCCAAAAAAAAAGAAAAAACATCCTTAGCTCACATGGATGGTGCGGTTGCAGACACTACAAGAAACTATCGAGCTTGAGGTTGACTCCAACCCCAGTCAGGTAAAACGCCCGGCAGGGACTTTTCCAATGGGACGGATATGGGAAGAAGACAATATCTCAGAAGCAAAATAAAATAATTGATTCTATAAACACATACGTTGCAAATGCAGTGATAAAGAATGTAGTATTTTTTCTCTTAATTCAACCTCAGAAGGTCCTAACAAGACGAGGAACTGGTCACATGTGCTCCCATCTAGCCACACCCAACTCATTATAGTGTAACTTCACAAATATATTCAAACAATATATTTTGTCAACCCTAATGTGCACTTTTATAATCATGTCCTCATCAGCGATGCCATAAAGAAAATTAGCCTTCAATATCAGTAAAATAATTGTTAGACTAAACAGTGAAACAGATAACTTCAACGTCCCTCATTGCTTTTTGAAAAATATGCTATTGATTGATAGATTACTTACCTCAATACACTACACATGTTTCCCGTGAATGATATATGGCTAAATCCTCACAGCATCTGGGGAACGACGAGTACCAGACTTTAGTTTATTTTTCGAGGCAACACAAACAAATAAACAAACTAACAAACATACACATACACACAAATATCCACGGCAAAACTGAAGGAATCATAGATTGCTGAAATTTGATACAGTCCCCCAAAAGATAAAGAGAAATTCAAAAACATAGCTTTATCATCTATGATACATGGCTAGTAATGAATTGTTCTAAAGAATCTAAATAATTAACTTCTGAGAACTAACACAATAGAATGGACAATCAATTGCCTCCTACTCATTCTGATCAGCCTCTGTTTTTCCTTGGAACAATGCTGAAACTCACCAGGAAAGTAGAGATTGAAATACCTTAAAAGAGCAATAAGAAAAACTGAGAGTAGAATCACACTCTCTACGTAACTTCCAGAGTAGAACTAAACAGAAATCAAATCCACAGCAGCTTTTAAAAGCTTCTGCAGGATCATTGCTTTGTTATCTGTAGTAAGAATGGAATTAACCTTTCCCTGATTTTTCCCTTCTGTTATCATACTTATCATAATTCTCTCCAGTCTTGATATTTTTAGTATTCGTGATATACTGGCCTGATAAAGACCTCTGTACTAGCTACTGTTTCCACCCCTTCAATGAATTCTAGAATTACTGTCTCCCCCCTTTTAATAAATTCTAGTGCTACTGTTTCCAACCTTTAATAAATTCTAGAACTTTTGTTTCCATACTTTTTAATGAATTCAAGAGATACTGTTTCTACCCTTTAATAAATTCTTAAGCTATTTAATTCTGTCTTTTTAAGGCATTCTAGAGCTGCCTTCTCCAACCTTTAATGAATTCATATCTATTATCTCCATTCTTTTAATAAAATTTAGAGCTACTGTCTCTAACCTTTAATGAATTCAAGAAATATTGTTTCCACCCTTTTAATAAATTCTACAGTTACTGTTTCCAACCTTTAATTAATTCTAGAGGTATTGTTTCCACTTTATCATTGAATTAACTATACAGTTGCTGAATCTCTCTTCCCCCTTTAATAAAATCTGGTGCTTCTATCTCCGTTCCTTCAACAGACTAATGAGTGACTTGCTTCATCTCTTCAATCACCTCTTGGACTGCTCGTCTCTCATTAGCCTCACTCTGTCTCTCCTCCTTTTGCATTTGTTTCGTTTTCCGGAGTTTATTGTGTTTTTTCTTCTATTTCTGTTTTCTTTTCTCTGAGGTGAATTATTATAGATATATCTCTATTGGTACTATTACTGAAAACAAGTCAACTTTCTTATTGTGTTGGAGCCCTTGGGCTTATAGCTTCCTGCTTTTCCAACTAGGGTTGTAGCTTAACTAATAATAATAATAATAATAATAATAATAATAATAATAATAATAATAATAATAATAATATGATTAGCTATTAAGGAAGTTTCGAGAAACAAAAGATCATAAGTGAAAAGAGATTCAGTAAGGAGAAAAATTAAAGTAAAAATAATATAAATAAGTATATAAGATTAAACAATAACCAAAAACCTAAGTCAAAATAAGCATAGAAAAACAAAATGTTCGTGGAACAAAAACGAAATTCGTTCATTGAGTTTCTGGACGAAAAAATGTTATGTAAAATTCTTTCTAATCTCCACGCGCCATTTTTACTTGTTAAGCAATGGTCGTTGTCGACGTTTTCCAGATATTTTAACTTGACGTTTTTTCTCTCAGTTACAAACTGCATTTTCAGTTTCATTTTCATTCCATTGTGAAATGTTAGTGTTTCGTCTTCCTTGTGGAAGCAGGATGACTGGTTATGCATGTTTTTTCATTGTCTGTTTACCTTTAAAACCAAGGAAATCTAGAGTTGCCATTTCTCAATTTTCCCTCCAATGAATATCAAATTTCTTTATAATTACTTTGGTAATGAAATCCATTCGTCTATTGTTTATCTATCTATGATAATGCAGTACCAAGGGACTTATGAATAGAAAACAAAGGGAGAATAAATAAGAAAAACTTTTAGATTTTGCGAATGGAATTGAGAAGGGTATGATGTTTTTATCAGAAGTGATTCACAAATTCCATATTGGTAAATGGCAGGAGTCTAATTATGTAGATTAGAGACAAGTCCCAACAGTCCAATCTCCCCCCCCCTTCCCCCCCTCCCCATCCTCCAACACCGTTCCCCCTCCCCTTTACCAAACAATGCCCAATTCCTTCTAGATGCCGTCGGGAGAAGAAGAAGCCGAATAAATATTCCTTCTCCTGTGGAGCAAACATTTCCTTCCCCCAGGAGAATATTGGCTTCCTTTCACAATAATTGTCTCTTGAAGGGGAGACGCCTAACCTCTTCTGCTTTGATCAGGTCTGATTGCGTCATAAAAGCCATTGGAAACATCAATTTGGCTTCGGGAGGAGCCCTGGTCCCGTTTCCAAATTGCGTCAGATTAGCTTGTTTCGAGACCTGCTGTACAGAGCGGAAGCATCGCTGTGACCTCACCCAGGTATTAAAACGCTCTCTCTCTCTCTCTCTCTCTCTCTCTCTCTCTCTCTCTCTCTCTCTCTCTCTCACATGTAATATTCACAGTCCCTCTCCTCATACACTACATTGAAACAGTCTCTCTCTCTCTCTCTCTCTCTCTCTCTCTCTCTCTGTCTCTCTCTCTCTCTCTCTCACACATGTAATATTCACAGTCCCTCTCCTCATACACTACATTGAAACAGCTTCTCTCTCTCTCTCTCTCTCTCTCTCTCTCTCTCTCTCTCTCTCTCTCTCTCTCTCTCACATGTAATATTCACAGTCCCTCTCCTCATACACTCTACATGGAAACAGTCAGTCTCTCTCTCTCTCTCTCTCTCTCTCTCTCTCTCTCTCTCTCTCTCTCAGCTATACATTATGCTAATTACGTAATGTAGACTAAACCGTTTCCTAACTGTTTCTTGCTTTACATACATAAGATATCTATTCAAGAAATCATCCTTAATAAAAATCTAGTCGACAAAAAAATGAAAAGTTTTCTGCAGGAGATTTTTAAATTGGAAGCCCTAATGGAGACTAACTCATATTGCCATTGGTTAATCCAGAACAAATCCTCTCTCCATTAAAGCTGATTTATCTCTTCCCTTAATTGGGATTAACATTGTTGTTCATTTTGTCCTTATGTAATCATGTCCTAGTCTATATTTTGCCTAATTCTATTTACGCATTTAATTATTAGTTATGCATTTCCTTATACTGTGGTAAGTATCTGTACTTTGCAATTGATAAAAGTAAGTATTTTTCGTTCGTTAATTCATTTTACTTCATGTGTACACCGCTAAAACCTTGACGCAAAAGAAAAAAAAAAGTAAAAATCTTGGAATATATGCCGTCAGGCATATACCGTTTTAAAAACGGATATATTGACGTTAAGGGGTGATATTACGGTCACCAACCCGTAAAAGATAATAAAAAAGTATGGTAAAATTACATTCGCCTTTATTTTACTGAAATACGACTGAGACCAGAATATTTTTACGGAGAAATTGCGATTAAAATTACGGTTTTTAACAGAGTATGTTACATTTTTTCTATGAAAACTACAGGGAAAGAAAAAAAAAGAGTAACAGTAAAAAGTCCCAGGAAGAAAGATAAGAGAATACCGACGGAAAGTGTCAAAACAGATAAACGCCAGCTGAAGAAGGCCTGCTGATAAGGACCAGCTGATAAGAACCAGCTGAGCTGTCAGTTTCTGATACCCTAGTCGGTGTTTTACTCAGAATGAGAGAGAGAGAGAGAGAGAGAGAGAGAGAGAGAGAGAGAGAGAGAGAGAGAGATATGAAATCGTATATTTAACTGGTCATTTCTTTGACTGGTTTCCCCAAAACACCCATCCTTAGCTTACAAGGATGGTGAGGTTACTGGCACTTAAAAATACCATTGAGTTTGAGCGGGACTCGAACCCCAGTTCAGCCATTGACAGGCAGGGACGTTTCCAATAGGCCACCACATCCCTCAGAATATTACTGGTCTCTCGGTCAGTGAAATTAAGCAGCATTTGGATTGGTCTGTAATTGTGTGGATAATGAGATCCTTTCACCATTGGGGTCAAGAACTTTCTGCACTAGCCAGTATAGGAGAGTTACTCTGTATGTCGGTGCTAATACAACTGGAAGTCAGACTGTATAATGCTTTCAGCCAGCATAAAGCAAGTCTTAAAACAGTTTTATGACGTACTTGAGCCAGCTTATAATTAAGTCTTATGCAGGCCTGAATCCATTCTTATGCCCATTTTAAACATGCATTTAGCCGGCCTGAAATCAGTACAGAGGCCTAATTAAGCCAGTCTTGAATTCTACTTAAGGCAGTCTGAAGCCAGTCTTATAATCTAGCTTGAAACCAGCATGGAGCCTTGCATTATGTTGGCAGATAAGTAATGGAAAGAAGTTGGAGCGTTTCCCAAATTAAGAATATAATAGATCATCTCAACCAAGTAGGTAAACAACCTCTCGTCTGTCCTATTGGAAACGTTCCTGTCTGGCGATCTGCTGGACTGGGATTCAAGACCCAAGCAAACTCGACATTTGATTGTAGTATGCATCCTCACTATCCTTTGAGCTAAGGAAAGGGGCGTTGGTTGGGTATCCTATAGATCTACCTGCACAGTCATCAACAGCCATTGCCTGACCCTACCGGGTCCTAGCTAGATGGAGAGGAGATTTGGACGCTGATCATATGGATATATGGTCAGTCTTAAGAGACGTCACTGTCCCTTGCCACTTCCGTTAATGAGCAGAACACAACAAGAGTTACAATGCTGTCTTAACAGAATGCAAGAATATCACAAAAGGTTGGCCTCAAGATAAATGGGAGTGAAAAGGGCAAATCAGACAATGGCTAGGTTAAGTCAATTTTGGAAATCAAATCGCCTGAAATTACATATAAAAATCAGGCTATATTTCAGTTTAGTGAGACCGGTGTTACTGTATGGACATGAGTCATGGTATTACAATGAAATAATATCCAACAGATCATGTAGATCCGAGAATAAAGTCCTCAGAAGAATATTGGTAGTTAAATGGCAGGACAGGATTAGAAATTAAACTATATGAAAGATTACTCGATGGCCATATGTGGATGAGATCATGGTGAGGGGTAGATGGTGATGTTCTGGCCATGCTCTTCGCACTCCCCAAGAGAGATTAGTTCACCAATCATTTAATTAAATGAGCTCCACAAGGAACTACAAGAGTTGGAAGACATAGACCTACTTGGCTGAGGACTATGAAGCGCAAAGTAGATGATGATGAATGGAGAAGTGTTGATTTAAAAGCTCAAGGTAGAGACGACTGGCAAAATTTAACCGGGGCCTTTAGCAACAATAGGCGTGGGAGGATATGATATATACATACATACATACATACATACATATATATATATATATATATATATATATATATATATATATATATATATCTATATATATATATATATATATATATATATATATATATATATATATATATATATATATATATATATATATATATATATATATATATATAGAAATATATATATATATATATATATATATATATATATATATATATATATATATATACATATATATATCCTTTCTGAGTGGGGATACCTTAACGTGGTGAAACGGTTTGTGTATCACCATGATCAAGCAAAGCTATACTAATCAAGGCCACCCATAATATGTTGGTTTGCTGCTAGCGATCAGAATTAAGTCTCCCACCATCACCAATCCGCAGTGGCAAGCAAGGGGATGAAAATAGCTAAGCCCCAGACAAGAAATGGCTGTATCTGTATGTGTATATATATATATATATATATATATATATATATATATTATATATATATATATATATATATATATATATATATATATATATATATATATATATATATATATATATATATATATATATCTGTCTGTCTGTATATGTATATATGTATATATATATATATATATATATATATATATATATATATATATATATATATATATATATATATAAATATATCACATTTACGTATAAACACCTTCAAACAATTGTAGTTACATAGATAAAGAAATGTTAAAGTTCCGTTGGCTTCCAGAGAAAGAATTTCTCTTGGCAATACTTCCATATGAAGGACAGACTCTCTCTCTCTCTCTCTCTCTCTCTCTCTCTCTCTCT
Organism: Palaemon carinicauda; assembly: GCF_036898095.1. NCBI lineage: Eukaryota > Metazoa > Arthropoda > Malacostraca > Decapoda > Palaemonidae > Palaemon > Palaemon carinicauda. The sequence goes on along the minus strand of NC_090741.1, from coordinate 34,849,583 downwards.
CTCTCTCTCTCTCTCTCTCTCTCACTCCATTAAATTAATTCACGGCATTGGCATAGAACATTTGATTCATTAAAAGTGGATTCAGCATTTTTAAAATGATAATTTCAAATTAAATCCTGACGCAATTTGAATATCCAATTGCATTATCATAAGAAGAAATTAAAAGTAAGGGAAAAGTGTACACCCACATCTGCCTTTGATTCAGATGTAATCTCAAATGAAATATAGCTACGACCTCAGAGAGAATTAGAGGAACACTCAGTAGAGAGCATGCCTCCGTCACAGCCAAGCAGCCTTATTTTGCTCTCAACTCCATTGCGTACTTGTACCTTGACGACCCACCAAGTTTGATCAATCGGTAAGGTAGTTTTTGTGTAAAGCTGTTCACAAACAAATAAATAAACAACGGCAGGGGTGAATACATACCCTTGGCAAAATCTTCGATTTTCGCAAGGATAATACAAGAGGAAGAGAAAGAAAAAGCGTCGACGACAGCCACCTACGATAAGGTGACGTCATCAATGACGATAACGAAAAAAATGGTAGACATTAAAAGAGGCAGCTGAACGGGATTAATCTATCAATAAAATGAAATTACTGAAAAGAAAGACATGATTACTTAAGAGAAAATCCATATAGCTATGATCATCTATACGCCCTTGATCATGGGTGAGGTCGTTTGAGCATTAACTTATAAAAAAAGGACTAAAAGTATGGTTATAGAACGTACAAGAAACAGAAGCTTACCATGTTTCTTAAGGAAAGAGTAAAACATAAGGGAAGATAGAGGGAGAGTGTGCATTCAAACAGCTTGAAAGAAGCAATAAGGACCAGTCAATCTCCGAGAAGCTGTTACATGAGAAGTTTGAGAGTCTATAGTGGCATAAAATGCTCCACAGAGAATTTTGACCTGATTAAATTCAAGTCTTTGTGGAGGGTTTTGGGGATGAAGAAAAGAGCTACTAGACCGACCAGAACATGAAACAATGGTTGTGTTTGGTGATGTTAATGCAATGAGAGAAACAATGGTTGTACTTAGTGATGTTAATGCAACGAGGAACAATGGTTGTACTTGGTGATGTCAATGTAATGAGGAATAATGGTTTTGCTTGGTGATATTAATGCAACGAGAAACAATAGTTGTGCAAGCTGGTTTTAATGCTAACAGAATAAATGCTTATTCTTGCTGATGTTAATAAAAGGAGAGGAACAATGGCTTTAATTGGTGAAATTAATGCAATGAGAAACAATTGTTGTGCTTAGTGATGTTAATGCAAAGAGAGAAACAATAGTTGTGCTTGGTGATTTTAATGCAATGAGAGAAACAATGGTTGTGCTCGGTGATTTCAATGCAGTGAGAGAAACAATGATCATACTTGGTGATATTAATGCAACGAGAAACAATGGTTGTCCTTGGTGATGTTAATGCAATGATAGAAACAATGGTTGCGCTTGGTGATTTTAATACAATGAGAGAAAAAATGATCGTACTTGGTGATATTGATGCAATGAGAAACAATGGTTGTGCTTGGTGATGTTAATGCAATGAGAGAAACAATAGTTGCACTTGGTGATTTTAATGCAATTAGAGAAACAATGATCGCACTTGGTGATATTAACGCAACGAGAAACTATGGTTGTGCTTGGTGATGTTGATGCAATGAGAGAATCAATGGTTGTACTTGGGGATTTTAATGCAATTAGAGAAACAATGATCGTACTTGGTGATATTAATGCAACTAGAAACAATGGTTGTGCTTGGTGATGTTAATGCAATGAGAGAAACAATAGTTGTGCTTGGTGATTTTAATGCAATCAGAGAAACAATGATCGTACTTGGTGATATTAATGCAACGAGAAACAGTGGTTGTGCTTGGTGATGTTAATGTAATGAAAGTTGATATAAAAATCAGAAATAGATTTGTTTAATTAGGTCAAACGGGGGGGGGGGGGGGCAATCAGAGCTAAATTTGTAAATGTGGGAAAACTCCGAAGTTGCAGTATGAATGGAAAAGTCAAGAGGATGGACAGCAAAATGTAGGAAAACCAGCAGGTACAGAGGCATAGCAGAAAATTGTGTGCATCTAGGGGTTGAAGGGACACTGCAAAGCCCGATTTGTAAGGCCTACAGCACACCAGGATACAAAGAGATGGATTTGCTGGCAGGTATGGAGTTCAATGATGTTAAAATGTGCTGGAAATAGAACTTCTTTCTGGAATAGTAATGGTTTCCAGTGAAAAATGTTCAAGGAGAAGAGATGTTTACTAGATGTCATATTGATACAAGTTATGTGAAAGAACTGACTGACACATTTTATGATAAGGATTAGCTATAGTTTTAGGTTTCATTTCATGAAAAGAATATTATGGTATACATCGTGCAAGATACATTTAGGATAGAGTTTTTATTCGTCATACGCCACATATGGTTTAAGTTGAGTATTAGCATGACTCCTCCTACGCCTGTTGACGCAAAAGGCCTCGGTTAAATTTCACCAGTCGTCTCTATCTTGAACTTTCAAATCAATGATTCTCCATTCATCATCTCCTACTTCACGCTTCATAGTCCTCAGCCATGTACGCCTGGGTTTTCCAGCTTTTCTAATTACGTATTATATCTTTTTATATTTCTCCAGTTATTATGAATAGAAGTATTTTTCAGAAAACGTAAACACGGGCCCTAACACACTAATCTGGTGTAGGGTGTTCCCCTCGATCGAGAAACCAAAATAATTGGCAAAATAAAACTAAAAACAGCGAGAGAGTCATATCCTTCAGTCTCCCTCGCCCTGCATGTACACACTTTATTCAATTATACAAAACGTATTGTCAATAGAAATATATATTTTTTAGCATTTTTTTTATTTCAAGACTAGTGTCTAATTCTTCTGGGTGTATCTTATTTTGCTTTGAACTTAAAGGCTTTGATATTTTTATTTTATGGTCGAGTGAAGATTGTTATTCAAGAATTATAACTTTTCTTTCTTTCGTTTTTACTTTTCAAGTAAGAATAAATCCCTCAGGAAAGATTTTATAGATTACGATAATGGTTGTGGTGGCCTTATTAGTAACGTCTCTGTCTTGTGATCACCAGACTGGGGTTCGAGTCTCGTGCAAACTCTTTAGTCCCTTTGGTCGCTGCAACCTCAACATCCTTGTGAGCTACGGATGGGGGGTTTAGGGAAGTCTATAGGTCTACCTGCTGAGTCATCAGCAGCCATTGTCTAGTCTTCCTTTGGCCTAGCTTGGGTGGAGAAGGAGTTTAGGCGCTAATATGTATATATGGTCAGCCTCTCGGGCATTGTCCTGCTTGATAGGGCAGTGTCACTGTCCCTTGCTTCTACCATTCATGAGCGGCCTTTAAAACTTTACTTGTCCTCTTCATCCAAATAATAATAATAATAATAATAATAATAATAATAATAATAATAATAGCCTAAGGAGTCCTTGTGAGATCCACTCCGTCTTCAGAGATATTCCACCGCCTTGAATAAGGCAGAAGAAGACGAACCGGAGCAGCTAACCGTGGAAATTTATCTGGACGATTCGACTAATTTTTAAGACAAATGGCCACTGACAAGAAACGCCTTTCTCCGAGAAACTGATCATCCTAAATCTTCCACTCTGGAATGCACTCGGGGACTTGGAGACGGAATGTAAAGATCTCTTCTTCTTCTTCTCTCTCTTCAAGTGACCGCTCATTTCGCCTGTCAATGGTGGATGAATATTTTGGTTACAACTAGACAGTGACTGTTCTCTTTCTTACAACGTCAAAATCTTCGGACGATATTTCTTCGAGGCTTTACAAAGTCTTTGGTGCAGATATTTATTGGAAGCTTTTCAAGACATCGTGGATCCATTACTAGGTGCAGTGTTGCTAGTTTAGATAGATAGTGTACCAACCGTGTGTCACACAATACATCACCAATGTGACGGCCGAGAGAGGGTTGTGAACTCAAAGGCAGGATGCAATCAACTGAGTTCACAACCCTCTCTCGGCCGTCACATTGGTGCCCGGCCATCACATTGGTGACCCCGGAAGTCGACTCGCTCCCACCGCCTTCCACCCCCACCCCCTCGCCCCTTCATCGTTGGTACTATGACGGACTCTACGGCAGTTGGTGCTGCGGCCGCTCCATTCAAACTTTCATCGTTTGCCAGCGGAGAGGCGTTTGCTTAGTTTCAGCACGCAGAAGTCCAGTTTCGCATCAGGGGCGTGACTCGCTCAACCACCAAAGCGGATTATGTTCTCGCGGCGATACCCGAGGACACCTTCCCAGAAATATCCGACTGGCTTTGTGAACAAGGAGACACCCCAATAGCGTATGACGCCCTCAAAACATACCTTCTGCAGCAGTACTCGCCGTCGCCAGCCACCCGTATAGCAATGCTTTTTCAGCTCTCGCAACAACCGTTGGGGGACCAAAGGGCTTCGCTTGCCCTCAGGGAGATGACCAGTATCGCTCGCCTTCAACCTGCCGCAGACGGCTCTCCTCGTGAGGTGAACCTACTTCGTGGCCTTTGGATACGCCGTTTACCCAAACCTGTACGCGCTGCCATACCCGATGTCGATAGTTTACCCATAAAGGACTTGATGACCAAAGCCAACGCCCTTATGGACAGCCACTTCAAGACCTCCATCAACGCCTCCACCCCTGACGACGAGGATGCCTATTCAATGTCAACCGAAGCTGTGGAAAATGAAAAGGAATTTCATTTTTTATTTGCATATTAATTAAATACTTCCATTACTTAGGTGTGAAAATGAAAATTGCTTTATATTTATTTAATTTGCCAAATACACAATTCGTGATCTGTTATTTTAGAGGAATCTAAACTGAGCTTGTTGTCACAGTTACTTACAATCTAGTTCGCTAGTAAACTACCGAGATCACCAATTGAGTGTTTACATTTAAGAAAACAGAAGTCTGTTCCAGTTCTTTTGTTCTGGTAGATCAGTTCAACGTGAGGCAGAGTGGAGAGAGGTTTGTCGATCCATCATTATACATATATCCGGCCGATCAACGATCCTATGGTTTTATCCGGGAATTATCTTCGCTCTGGATTTGGATTTTTTTAACCTCATGAACTCAAAGTAATATATAAGTGCGACATCGATGGGGCTCATGGAGACGGCAACCGGGTATTATTCCGTATATCGGAAGTTTGAACCCCTGAGACTACCACACCACCTCGTCCATTAAAGTGTAGCTTTATTCCTGCCGGGCTGATATAAGATGTGAGTAACTTGGTGATTATGCACGCTCAGTATACTTTAATTTATAACAGTTAACAATTCCATTCATGAATTGTGGCAGCCAGCGTGTCTGCTATTAATATTTAATATAATTTGACCTTGAACATTTTAAATTATACTGTATTTGGTGTATTTTATCAACTTTAAACGCAATTTTCACTGTTTCACCTTTAATATAAATTCGAGTAGATTATCGTGCTCGGCTTGTTATTTGTCAAGTTGTTTTCTTTATATAGCTCGAACTTTCTTAAGGGTAATTTTTTGCGTTGGGTTAGATGCTGTTTTATATCCTTTTACAGTGTATTGTTTCATAAATTTCAGGTCAGTGTTGAATAAAGGGATATATGGTGAAGAGATTATTACTGCATACGACCACTTGGAAATTTGAGTGGTTGAATATTCTCGAGGACTTCGGAACGGCAACTCAGCTTACTGCTTTCAATTATTTAACTATGTAAACGATCAGATGTATTGTTAAATATAATAATTTTAGAACTAGATATTTTATTATATCCCAGAAGTTTATTCAAATGGCGCCCCCGGGTGGGCGCGCTGGAAAGCTGCTGTTGCCGTTTCCGTGGCCTCATTCGGTGTCGTAACTTGCTAATTGGATTATTTTTCTCATTACGAATTGTTTGGTGAATTATTGGTATTTCATTAAAGGTGGTAATAATTTTTCATTTTACTGCGCGTTGTTTCGTGTTTAGTTTTATTGCTTGTTTGACAATTTCGTAATGCATTCGATTATATACGTGCGATATTGTTAGTTATTACCGGCCGTGCTGTGGTTTGTTTAGTTTTGCTTGTTTGGCAATTTCTTAATACATTCGATTATTTACGGGCGATATTGTTAGTTATTACCGGCCGTGCTGTGATTTGTTTAGCATTCGTGATTTTTTTTAAGTATATATTTGTAACATTTATTTCTTTGTGAGCAGTATCTGTGTTTTGTGCCAAAATGTCTCATAAACTTAAATATCACATTAGTTCACGAGGGAATTTTAGAGGACAAGTGAATATTATTTTTAATGACATTTCAAGTTTGTCTGGTAAATCGGAAGATGAAAGAAAGATTCTTGAAATCAAATTAAACCGAGTTAAAGATGAACTTTCCAGATTGGATGTTATCATTAGAGATTTGAAATGGGAAGATAATGCTTCGGACGAAGCCAAAGCTGTTGCTGAGAACGAAAGGGAAATTACTGAGAGTAGTTCTTATGATGACAAAATAAATCGGTGTTTGTATAATTTAACCAAAGTTTCTGTATCACAATCGCCATGTTGTAATAGTGGTAGGCTTAAAAGTCCTGAGGCTCCTTTGCCTACGTTCTGTAGCCAAGATGGTGAAGATTTGACAAAGTTTTTAAGTCAGTTTGAAGATGTTGTACAGCGGTATAATTATTCAGACTTTGACAAGTTTTTGCTATTAAAACAGCAAATTTCCGGTAGAGCGTCACATTTGATTAATTCATTGGATAGTGTACAACAGTCTTATACTATTGCAAAGGATTTACTCTTACAAGCACTTGCGTCTCCTTCAGTTCGTAAGTTTAATGTATTGCAGCGTTTGACAGAGTTGAAGTTGGATTTTTCATCTGATCCATTTGAGTATATTGGTAATATTAATTCTATACAAGACTCTATTAAAAGTTTGAGTATCTCTGTTGATGACGTAGTACAGTATTTTTCATGGAAGGGACTAAACAAAAAATTTCAAGATCAGCTTGTGCAAATTACAAATGAAACTAACCCTTCTTTGGATCAGATAAAGAGCAAGTTCTTTGAGGCGAGTGAGAGATATATGGAAGTACAGAAACGAGTTGATTATAGATCCAAACACAGACCATGTCCCTCTAATTCAGCTGTTGGTTTAGCAGCCAAAGTAGATTGTCAATCAACCCCCACCACAAGTTTAGCATCTAACGTAAAGTTACGGAAAGATAATGCTAATGTATTCAAACATTGTTCTCTTTGTGATAATGGGGACCATCCAGTTCATAAATGTAGTAAATATCCGGACCCTAAATCAAAGCTCGATAGGCTGAAGAAACTTAAAGCTTGTATAAAATGTGCCCGGTTGGATCACTCTTCAGATAAGTGCAATTTCTATTTTGCCAGACGTTGTTTTTGTGGTTCTTTTCATTTCACGTTTTTGTGTTTGAGTAATATAAGGAAAGAACACACAAATGATAGTAATGGTTTGGCAAAGAAGGGTAAAGATAAGCCTCCAAAGTCAGATAAGGTAGAAGTAAAAGATAAGAGTTCGAGTATAACTTTTGCTGAAGCCTCAAGGGATGTTATGATGGTAAATGATTGTAGTCTTGCAATTCTACCCACCTTTTCTTGTGACCTTCTTAATGGAAATCGCATCCGTTGTTTGCGAGATGGGGGATGTCAATCAAATTTCATAACTGAAGAGTGTGCTGTTAGGGAAAATTTACCAATTGTTAAATCAAATATTACGTTAAGAGTAAATGGATTTAATTCTTCCCGATTGTACAATACGTGTTCTTATAAAGTGTCTATGATGATTGGGGACAGATTATGTGAATTGGAGGCTATGAGTGTACCATCCATTAAAACATGTTTAAAACTACCTGGTTTGACATCTGTTGTTCAGGGTTTTATTGAAAAGGGCTATACTGTTGCTGATAAATATCTGTTAAATGGAAAGGATGAAATTATGGACGTAGATTTCATCTTAGGGTCGAATTCTGCATATTGCCTTAAGGAAAATACTGTTCTTTTTGGTGACTTAGAGGGTAATATACCTTCTGTGTACTCGGTAACTCCGTTGGGTATTATGCTCATAGGAAATCTGGATCAAATGAGTCATAATTTGATACATTTGAAGAATTGTCAGGACACTGTTGCCCATATTTCATGCTCTAATATTTTATCTATAGTATGTGAAGAAGTTGAGGACATGGGTAATGTCTGCAATGCTTCCCTGACAAACAGTTATACGGAAGTTGGAGCTAATTTTGCGGTACTTGATCATAATGGAGAAATTATAGACACTGAATTTGAGAGAGCCAGCAAAGAAGTTCTCGACAACTTATGTTTGAAAACATTGAATTTTGATGATGTTAATATTCCAGAAGATTATGTCGAGAACAATGATAAAATTGTTGACTATGTTCTCAGTAACACAACTCGGAATGCTGACGGCAGACTAGTTATGCCCTTAATTTGGAATAATAAAGTAAAACATTTATTGGGCAAAAATCGTCATTTGGCAACTCAAATTTTGAAGTCTAATTTAAAGAAATTCACCATAAAGAATCCTGATTACTTAAATATGATGGATCAATATTTCAAAGAACAACAGGAGTTAGGCATCATAGAAAGAATAGAGAATTTGGAACAGTTTTTGTTGGAGAATCCTTGTCACAGTTTCATGGGTCACCTGGGAGTTTTCAAGCTTGAGAGAGAGACTACAAAATGTCGGGTGGTCTTTTTGTCTAACCTTAGTGAAAGAGATCCCTCTCAGAAAGTTACACTAAGTCACAATCAAGCCATGTTGAGTGGACCTTGCATCAATCAAAAGATAACCACTGCTCTTTTGAACTTACGCTTTGATACTAAATTGCTATGTTTTGATGTAAAGAAAGCTTTTCTAAATATTTGCTTGACCCCTTTGGATTCAAACAAGCTGCTATTTTTGTGGTTCAAAAATATGGCTCGGAAAGATTATACTCTTGTTGGATATAGAAATTTGAGATTGCCCTTTGGCTTAGTTTGCTCACCTTGTTTGCTTTTGCTTGGTCTGTACAAAATCCTTATGATTGATACTGATATGGATTCTAAAGAAATTAAGGAACTTAAGAGACACATCTACTCCCTAATCTATATGGATAATGGTAGCATCACCTCCAATACTGCAGAAGAACTTCAGTGGGCATTTGATAATCTTAAAAACATATTTGAACCTTATAAATTTTTTCTGCAGCAGTTTGTCACTAACGATGAGGAACTACAGGATAAAATTGATGAAAATGAATCTAAGAAAACCTCAACAGAAGTTAAGCTTTTGGGAATGGTATGGAATCGTTTAGATGATACTTTAAGAACCCGACATTTGCAGTTGGATATTGGAGCAGATAATAAGAGGAAAGTATTAAAATCCATTGCTGCACACTATGATGTGTTTGGATTTACAGGACCAATTCTAAATAGAGCAAGATTGTTTTTGCACAAATTGCAGTGTGATGGCTCATTTGATTGGGATATGAAACTTGATGATAGCCTTTTGAGGGAATGGAAAAACATTTGTAGACAAGTCAATGCATCTCCTGAAATAAAGATTCAAAGGTTTGTGGGAAGAAGGAATAGTCAGTATAGATTGGTAGCCTTTACTGATAGCAGTAAAGATATATATGGTACTACTGTTTATATTCAAGAGATTGATTCTTTGGAAGTTAGTTTTGTACTTGCAAAAAACAGAATTGTCAACAAAGCGCTTTCAGCTAAGGGAATTCCTTCATTAGAATTTCAGTCTATTGTATTGGGCTCGGAAGTATTAATTGACCTTTATAAAGATCTGGTAGGCCCTGCTTGTGTTTCGCCATTAGATATAGTAGAATTGAAGCTATATTCTGACAGTCTAGTTTCTCTTGCTTGGATTAATTCTCATGTTCATAAGCTTGAGAAGCAAAGTAAAAAAAGTATATTCATTCTTAATCGGTTGGAACACATAAGTAGACTTTGTGAAATTCATCCTATTATTTATGGATTTGTTTCAGGTATTGAAAACCCAGCTGATCAAATTACCAGACCTGTTTCATATAGAACTCTTATAAAGTCTAATTATTTTTCAGGACCTAAATTTTTAAAAGTGTGTTCTAATATGGATATGCAGATCAGCAGAGATGATATTTTGAATATTCAGGTTCCAAATCCTTTGGCAAAACCTGACCTTTCAGCCCTGGAAGCACGCAACTATCAGGTCATGCATGGCACGTCTATAGCTAAAGTTAATGAGCATTTAATATCTCCACAGAAATATTCTGATTTCTACAAACTGGTTTCCGTGCATAGATTAGTTTTAAAGTTTGTTCACATTCTAAAAGGTAGACTGTATAAAAGGGATACAGTTAAATACGCTCATATGAAAGTAACCTCAACAAATTTGTATACAGAGGCTATTACTCAAATCCTGAAAGTTGACCAAGACATTCACTTTGCAGATGTGAAAAAGTATTTTTCAAGTAAGTTCAAGAATGTTGGGAATATCCCCAATCTAGTTAATCAACTTAATGTTTATCCTGATAGGACTGGTTTATTGAGAGTTAGGAGTAAATTTTCTCGTTGGAAATGTGATGAAAGTATCCGTTATCCCATATTGTTGTCAAAGCACAGTGAGCTTGTGAGATTGATAATTTTAAGTTTACATTGTGCATTATCCCATTCAGGTTGCTATGTAATTTTAACCGAATTAAGAAAGCAGTATTGGGTACCGCACTACTTCTCTGTTGTAAAACGTGTATTGAAGGAGTGTATTACTTGTCGCAAGGTGAAACAGAGAACTATTAAACTTAATCAATCACCATACAGAGAATTTAGACTGGAACCCCCTAACATTCCATTTAAATATATTTTTATTGATCACTTGGGATACTTTCAGGTAAAATATCAACAGAAGAAAATTAAGGTCTGGATTTTGTGCATCACTTGTTTATGGTCAAGAGCAATAAATTTGAAGATATGTTTTGATCTTAGTACTGTAGAATTCTTGAGAGCCTTCCAGATCCATACTTATGAATATGGCATTCCTGAATTGTGCTTATCAGATTTAGGTTCATCATTGGTAGCTGGAGCAAATATAATGACTGATTTCTTGAGGGATTCTGATACTCAAGCATATTTTGAAGAAAATAATGTGAAGTCTCCCACTTTTGAACAATATTTCAAGGGTTGTCATCCATTGGGAGGTTTAGTTGAAGTTTGTGTTAAAATGGTGAAGCAACTAATCCATGGCTCTATTAAAAATTACGTGTTGGAATACAGAGATTTTGAGTTCATTGTTGCTCAAACAATTTATCAAGTCAATCGTAGACCTGTGGCATTTTTTGAAGGATTGAGAGATGAAAGTGATGACTTTATTCCAGACCCGATAACTCCTGAAAGACTTATCTATGGTTATGATAGGATCTCTCTTAATCTTATTCCCTCTTTGCAGCCAGACCCAGAAATGGATTCTGAATGGATTGCAAATAAGGAGCCACTTTTGCACATTAAAGAGAGCTATAATAAATTGAAAAATGTACGGAAGGCTCTGACTGAAACCTATAATAATGAATTTTTGGCTCATTTAATGAAGCAAGCAGTCAACGTTAAGAGTAGGTACAAACCCGTTACGCATAAACAACTAAAACCAGGTGATATTGTATTGATAAAAGAAGAAAATTGTAAACCCTTTAATTATCCAATGGCGGTGGTGAAGGAGACTGTAATGAACACTATTGGGGAGACAACTAATGCAATTTTATTGAAAGGTAGAACTCGCGAATTAGTAAAGCGTCATGTAAGCTCTTTGATTCCAATTTTAAGTGTAAATGAAATGCATGTAAACTCTGATCAGTCTGGGAAATCTGTTATTATTGATGACTCTTTTCAGATTGTAAATAAGGTGCGACGGAAAGCCGCCATGGAAAGTGAAAGCAGAACTAAAAATATGCTTATTAATGAATAATTTAGTTCTGTGGAAATGTATATTTTGTATATATTTGGCTGGGTATTGCAGTAAAAATTTATTTACATTTTTGTGCTTAATTTTTGTAATAGTTCAATAACGTTGCTTTATTGAACCCTTCCCCTGGAGTGTGGAAAATGAAAAGGAATTTCATTTTTTATTTGCATATTAATTAAATACTTCCATTACTTAGGTGTGAAAATGAAAATTGCTTTATATTTATTTAATTTGCCAAATACACAATTCGTGATCTGTTATTTTAGAGGAATCTAAACTGAGCTTGTTGTCACAGTTACTTACAATCTAGTTCGCTAGTAAACTACCGAGATCACCAATTGAGTGTTTACATTTAAGAAAACAGAAGTCTGTTCCAGTTCTTTTGTTCTGGTAGATCAGTTCAACGTGAGGCAGAGTGGAGAGAGGTTTGTCGATCCATCATTATACATATATCCGGCCGATCAACGATCCTATGGTTTTATCCGGGAATTATCTTCGCTCTGGATTTGGATTTTTTTAACCTCATGAACTCAAAGTAATATATAAGTGCGACATCGATGGGGCTCATGGAGACGGCAACCGGGTATTATTCCGTATATCGGAAGTTTGAACCCCTGAGACTACCACACCACCTCGTCCATTAAAGTGTAGCTTTATTCCTGCCGGGCTGATATAAGATGTGAGTAACTTGGTGATTATGCACGCTCAGTATACTTTAATTTATAACAGTTAACAATTCCATTCATGAATTGTGGCAGCCAGCGTGTCTGCTATTAATATTTAATATAATTTGACCTTGAACATTTTAAATTATACTGTATTTGGTGTATTTTATCAACTTTAAACGCAATTTTCACTGTTTCACCTTTAATATAAATTCGAGTAGATTATCGTGCTCGGCTTGTTATTTGTCAAGTTGTTTTCTTTATATAGCTCGAACTTTCTTAAGGGTAATTTTTTGCGTTGGGTTAGATGCTGTTTTATATCCTTTTACAGTGTATTGTTTCATAAATTTCAGGTCAGTGTTGAATAAAGGGATATATGGTGAAGAGATTATTACTGCATACGACCACTTGGAAATTTGAGTGGTTGAATATTCTCGAGGACTTTGGAACGGCAACTCAGCTTACTGCTTTCAATTATTTAACTATGTAAACGATCAGATGTATTGTTAAATATAGTCATTTTAGAACTAGATATTTTATTATATCCCAGAAGTTTATTCAAAGAAGCTGACATGAATGCCGTAGGACATACACGCCTACCCCGTGACGTGCCGAAGCGGTGACAAAGCCGCCCACCGCCCACCAATCTCTCGCTCCCCAACGAACGACTTCTACACCCACTTACTACCTCCCATCCGCCGCAGTTTTGCTACTACCACTTCAGATTCGGGTCAACCGCGAAGAAATATGCCAAGGATTGTCAGTGGCCAAAAAACGTGTAAGTAGGCCATCGCTTGTGGCGGTGGCCTCCCATGTTTCTAATGTTTTCTTTTTACAGGATGCAGGAACGGGCGTGCAATTTTTGGTAGACACGGGTGCTTGTCGTTCTCTTTTGCCAAGGAAACTCTTCAAGGCACGACGTAGTCTGTCTACATCTGCCGACGTCCGGTTGGTAGCTGCCAACGGATCTGCGATACCCACCTACGGTTACGAGAACCTCACATTATTGTTCGGAAACGGTAAATTCAATTGGAAGTTTCTCGTTGCTGACGTCACAATGCCAATCCTCGGTGCGGATTTCCTCTCTCATTTCCACCTTCTGGTCGATGTTGCCCACCGACGATTGGTCAACGCAGACTCGTACTTGTCGACACCTCTTCAACCCGCCCCCTCTAACCTCGCTCTCCACATCAGCGCACCCACGGATGCCTACACCCACCGCCTCACGTCGTACCCGGAAGTTTTCCGTCCAGAACTTCGCCAAACGCCCACGGTTCCTGCCAAGCACGGTATTTATCACCATATCAAGACGACGAGACCCCCAATCTTTGCAAAATTCAGACGTCTGGCACCGGAACGATTGGCAGCCGCCAAACGGACGTTCGCTGAAATGGAGGAAATGGGCCTTTGCCAAAAGGCCTCCAGCCCATGGTCGTCACCCTTACATATCGTTCTGAAGAAAGACGGCTCCCTCCGTCCGTGCGGGGATTACAGGCGCCTGAACATGCAAACAGAACCGGATCACTACCCTCTCCCAAACATTGCCGACGTAACCTCCTACCTGCACAAAGCGAAGGTTTTCTCTATGCTCGACCTCCTGAAGGGGTATTATCAGGTGCCTATGAACCCAGAAGACATCCCCAAGACCGCCATCACCACTCCGTTTGATACATACACCTTCAATTACTCCTGTTTTGGCCTTCGTAATGCTGGGGCAACGTTTCAACGTCTCATGGATGGCATCTTAGGGGACCTCCCTTTCTGTGTATGTTATGTGGACGACATACTTGTGTTCTCCTCCTCAAAAGAGGAACACCTCCGTCACCTGCGCATCGTGCTCGACCGCCTGCAAAAAAACGGCCTTGTAGTCCGGTACGACAAGTGTACTTTTGGCGCCAACGAATTGTCGTTCTTAGGGCACCGTATCACTCCTGAAGGAGTCCATCCCCTCCCTGAGAAGGTAGCAGCCGTTCAGAGCTTCCCCGCGCCCTCGACCGTCAAAGCTCTGCTAAATTCTTGGGCATGATCAACTATTATCACCGTTTTCTGCCAGCCATTGCCGCCACTCTTGCTCCCCTCTACGCCTCCCTCAAGGGCAAGCCAAAGGACCTGAAGTTGAAGTGGGGTCCCCTTCAAGAAGGCCCTATCAACTGCTGCGGCTCTCACTTTTCGTATCCCACACGCCCCTCTCCTTCTCTCCACCGATGCCAGCGACGTCGCTATTGGTGCAGTACTCGAGCAGGTGGTCAAAGGCTCGCCCCGCCCATTGGCCTTCTTCAGCAGAAAGCTGTCCAATGCAGAATCGGGTTATTCTACCTTCAATCGAGAATTGCTGGCGGTGCACTTGGCTGTCCGTCACTTTCGCCATTTCTTAGAGGGTCCTCATCGAACGATTGAGGAGCATAACGGGGATCATTGCTATTTGTGACGCGGAGGTTAGGGAGTATCTACCTGACAACAGATTCGCAGTTAATCCAACAGAGTACGTTGGTAAGGTAAAGAACTTCAATGCAAGAGTCTCGAAATATTGTTCAAAGAGGCATCAGTACGGTGTGAGACACCTGCCGATGAACTCCAGAGCCTACCGCGAGGGCAGGTTAAGAGCTAGGGTCCACTTTGATCAATCAATTCGCAATGCTTTCCTCAACCGTTTGATGAGGCTGATCAGGAGAGAGAGGGAGAGACGTAACAATTAAAGGTCGTCAACGTCTTGAGTCCCCCTCTTCATAACGTAAACGTAACCTTTCTTCTTGTTTTGTTAACCTCCCGTAATTAAAGTAAAGTAGTCAGAATGGCGGTGGCCACGATCGTGCACATCGAGGGGTCGATGGGCCTAGTGAAAGACTTGCTTAGCGAAACGCAAAGAGCACTATTAAAGACCTACTCTGGGTCCGTTTACCAGAATTTGGTAACGGAGTTGCAGGCAGAGGTCCGACAGCTAAAAGAGCTATACAAAAGCCAGCGCGTGAAACTAGAATCTAGTATTGAAGCCCGAATCAGGCACACGTTAGGTGAAGCTACACATGCTTCCACCCTACTGTATAATAGGATAGACAAAGTGAAAAGCACTTCAACGGGGAATGTTGCCCTCCCCAGGTTGAAGCCGCTGCCTCTCCCCACGTTTGAAGGGGAAGTGTAAGAGTACGCATCGTACCGTGAGCTCTTCACAATCCACGTGGATAGAAGAGCTGATTTAGATGAAGTGTCTAAGTTTACTTATTTGCTGGGGACGTTGGACAAAGAGCTGCTTAGAGTCGTAAAATCTTTAAGTGTAACCGCCGCGAACTATAGATTAGCGTTAGATCTATTAGACAAACAATATGGTAACGTACATCAGACACTCGTGATTCTGCACCAAAAGTTAGCTAATATATTTGTGCCATCACTAGAACCCGTAGAGCTCAAAAGGTTCCGTTTCGAGTTAACCATTATCATTGAACAAATTAAAAGGTTGAGTAAAGACGATATAGGCCAGGGCATGGTCATGAGTCTCATAAATCAAAAATTGTCAGAGGGAAAGCTCTATCGGAAAGTGGTCGAGCATTTGAGAAAATGTGATTATACGTTGGATGAGTTCTTTGACGCAATAGATTTCATTATAAGAATGCTCGAAGACGATGCGTTACAAAGAGGCGACAAACTCGAGCAGGATAAAAAAAAAGACAACAGTGTAAGACCGAAATCCACACCTGTCCACAATAATTCTTGCCCATTTTGTAACGAACGGCACCCGCATCACGGCTGTCGCCAAGTAACTGACGTAGCTGCCAGACGTCGTATTTTACTTAAAAGGGGCCTATGCTTTAATTGTACAAAATCAGGTCATCGTAGTGATAAATGTCCCATCCAAAGTTCTTGTAAAATTTGTAATGCCAAACACCACACTGCAATTTGCGATGATCACAATGTGGGAAGACGACCGCAATCTAACCCCCATAGTAGTAATAGTCAATTAACAACGTCCCACCCCGTAGTAAATGCGACGCCTACACAGAACGAAACTGCCCCCCGTCCATCCAAAGTTAAAGTAGAATCTAAACCATGCAAAAGTGCAAAGATTGCACAGAAATCTGATGTAGACCTCCCATGTACCCTCTTGCCAACTGCGATGGCAGACATATATCGAAAACAAGGTAGCAAGCGAGTCCGCCTATTCCTTGACTCCGGGAGCCAAAGAAGCTTCATATCAGCGAAAGTCGCCAGTCAATTAGGCCTACCGGTGGTAGGGCAAGTGTCATTGAATATAGCTCCATTCGGCTCCGCGGAAATAAGTGGACAGTACAATGTAGTGAGTTGTAGGGTTGAGATGGGAAAAAGATCAGTGAGGATGAAGTTAGTGGCACACGAACACGTGGACGTCCCGATACATAACGCTGGTTATGTAAAGGTCAGACAGCATCTGTTGAGCAAGGGAGTCACGTTAGCCGATCCAGCAAACCAATCAGATACCATGAAAAACGTACACATATTAGTAGGGGCTGATTATTTTAGCTATTTTATTATAGGTGTTGAGAAAGTGGATGGGATAAATCTTTTCTTGACTCATAATGGTATGTCCCCATATGGGAAGGTGCCACAGTGGCTATTCCAAGGGGAAAAGGTCGAACAAGTAAGAACGCTCAGAGTGTGCAAAATCATGAACGAACCATATCAGTTTGATGTAGATGAATGGTGGCGTTTGGACCGTGTTGGCATCGCCCCATCTGAGCAATACACCGTGCGCGAGGCGGAAGCCGTGCGGAAGGTATCGCGAAGTGTTGTGAAAAAACCTGAGGGATATCAGGTTAGCCTACCATTCGGATCGAATGCTAGGCCAGATACCAACTATAGAAACGCTATGGCACAGTTAGAGTCGTTGCAAACTAAATTTAGGAAGGATAGGGAATATTTCGAACAATACCAGGGAGTGATAGACAAATATATTGAAGCGGGTTTTATATCTGAAGTAAAAGAACCTAAGGTTGAAGGTTATTATATGCCGCACTTTGGAATCAGGAAAGAAAGTCGCACCCCCCCCCCTTAGAATTGTGTTCAATGCTTCCGCGAAATCGAAAGGTGGTAAGTCCTTGAATGAGTGCCTATTGCCTGGCCCCAATCTAGTGGAACTAGCATATAACTTAATCATAAGGTTTAGGTTGAACAGATATGCCATGTTAGCTGATATCAGCAAAGCCTTCCATCGTGTCTTGTTGGATCCTCGTGATGCCAAATACACACGATTTCTGTGGCGCGAGGCAGCAGGTCGAGCGCTTACCTTCGCCTTTAGAGTCGTGGTATTCGGCATCACAGCAAGTCCATTTTTGTTACAACAAGTGTTAAATTATCATTTTAAAGGGGAAGGTAGGCCAGATTTGGTAAAGTCCTTTTATGTTGATAATTATCTAGCCACTTTCGAGAATCTGGAGAGCATGAAACAGGAGTATAAGTCTGTTAATAACATCTTAACAGGGGCGGGTATGCCTTTAGAAGGATGGGCATCCAATCACTTGGCCTTTGATAGCGAGAAAGAATGGAGAGAGCCTGTGAGTGTGAACGTGCTTGGGTTGCGATGGACCCGAGACGTGGACTGATTGTGTGTGAAAGAAAGTAAGAAGATCTGTGAGTTGGGGGAGGGATGGGTGCCTACGAAGCGTAGGGTACTTTCCCTGTTAGTCTCAATTTACGATCCGATAGGTTTAATAAGCCCATTGTTTGTAAGAGGAAAACTTTTCCTCCAACAACTATGGGAGAATGACGTGGGTTGGGATGATGTGTTGAAAGGAGAAAAGGCTAGAGAGGCGAGTGAGTTGTTGAGTGATTTGAAAGCCGTGAGCGAAATCACTTTTCCAAGAACAATAGGTAGGAAAGGTTTAGAACTCCATATATTCACCGATGCCAGCAGTAAGGCATACGGCGCAGTAGCATATACCAGGGACGATTGCAATCACGTAACCATAGTCACAAGTAAAATGAGGATCACTCCGAAGGGAATGAACAAATTGACAATTCCAAAGCTAGAACTGTTAGGTTTGTTGCTAGGCAGCAGATTAGCAAAAACCCTCAAAGAGCTGATAGAACCTCGAGAGGTAGTCCTATGGACGGACAGTAAGGTCACGTTGGCATGGGTAGCATCTCCCGAGGCCAAGGACCACAAGAATGTTTTTATATCTAACCGAGTAGCGGAGATTGTTTTTATTCAGCAGATTTGTCATTTGAGATTGATGCATGTCCCCAGTAAACAGAACCCTGCTGATATCCTGTCCAGAGGTGCAATGACGCAACAACTGCTAAATAACTCCCTGTGGAGGAGCGGTCCAGAATTCCTCTGGACCACGGGAAAGCCTGTTCCTGACAAGGAAGAAGATCCAACCCAGGAAAAAGCCACAGTCGCGGCGGTGCAGGAGTTGAGAGAGGAAATGAATCCTTCCCCTCCAGGCGAGATATGGGAAATTCTGCAAAGGGAAGTAGATTTCCAATTCTTGTTGAGAGTTGTAGAAGTAATCAAAAGGTTTACAAAGATAGAACGGCACCCGTTCAGTATTGTTGTCCAATTAGAGCAAAAACATTATTTGCCTACCGTTTATGCTTACTTAGAGAGCGGAGTCAGACCCCCTCGTGAAGTTGCTAATTTTGTCAGACAATTGAATCTAGTCTTAATAGATAGTCTCACTTGCACTAGGGGACGAGTGTCCCAAGTCGAAGAAACTGATCAGTTAATTCTCTTGCCAGCCAAAGGGCATTTAGTCAGGATGTATTTAAATTATTTATATCAGTTACATTTGCATTGTGGGGTGAATACTCTAATAGGTATCTTTCGACAGAAATGCTGGGTGGCGAAGCGAACCGTGCGACAATGTCCCGGATGCAAGCTGGCCTTCCAACCTCTCACGAAACAGCCACCACCACCCCCCCTGCCAAAGGAAAGGATCACTCTCACAAAACCCTTCACAGCAGTCGGAGTGGACCACACAGCAGCCATACAGACCGAAACGCGGCCGGGCTACAGACTCATCATAACATGCATGGCTAACAGAGCCGTGTACCTTGACTTTTGTCCCTCCCTGGAAGTAGAAGAATTCGTGTTAGCACTAAGAAGGTTTAGTGCCACCCGTGGTGCCCCGCAGCTCATCATGTCCGATAACCATCAAACTTTCAAAACTGCCAGCCACCTCCTTCAGGGACTTTACGAAAAAGATGAAGTCCAGCAGTTCTTGAGGAAAACTGGCATAAAGTGGTGGTTTCAGACGCCCCGTGCACCTTGGAAAGGTGGGTTCTTCGAGCGTTTGATAGGGGTAACGAAACGAACCCTCCAGATAGCCCTCGGAAAGAAGTACCTGCCGGACGCCCACGTGCTAACCCTCGTGAAAGAAGCAGAAGCAGTGATGAACAATCGGCCGCTTATGTACAGCGGTGACGAGCGCGAGGATGAAGTCCTCACCCCCTCCCATTTGCTAAGAGGACACCAAGTCCACCTCATGGCACCGATCTTGCCGGACGACCATCTCAACGCAACCTTCACCTCTCGGAGGCTACGTGATCGTTACCTAAGACTGACAGATTCCTTGAAAGCCTTTTGAGAACGGTGGAGAAGGGAATACTTGAGTGCCTTGAGAGCCCGGCACGACTGTCGGTCCGGGGAACCCTCCAAGCTGTACCCCGGAGACATCGTGCTAGTTAAACAAGAGAATAAGAAAAGAGCTACATGGCCTCTTGGACGTGTCGTGGAGACGTATCCTGACGACGACGGAGTCGTGCGTTCGGGCAAAGTGTTGTTCGAGGGTGTCGAGTCACTGCGAGCTGTCAGCCACCTGGTTCCCCTAGAAATAGCCCCCTCTGATGATGATGATGGAGGAGAAGACGACGACGACGACGGCGATGACAGAGAAGAGGGCGCGTACAGTTTGACAGTAGGAATGCCAGGGATCGTGGAGACGTCTGGGGATAACCAGGATATGGCACCAGCTACGACAACTCAACAACCAGCCACAGGAACGGTCGACAACGACGATGAAGGTGAGAACTATGCAGTTAGTGAGAGAAGTGAAAATGAAACTGAATCAGAGCAGACGAACGAACAAGGACGTTCTGCACGCCCATTGAGAAGGGCTGCCGCGAAGCAGCGAGAACTGATGGACTGTCTGCTGAAAGGTGACGATATATAAAACGTAGCTGCAAACAGTGAGTGAAAAAAAGGGAGTGTCCTATCTGGAAGGTAGGGAGGGTGGAGAAACCATTTGTAAGGTGTGCATGAATCTGCGGAAGTTGGAAGTGCGTAGGGCGTGGAGAACGGGGACGGGATGGTCTCTCGTGCGTTCAGACCGAGCGTTGCACAGAACCAGCCCCCTCCCTCTTGTACTCCATCAAGTAATAGCCTGTATGTAACAGCGCTATAAAAGTATCGAGTAATGTGAGTAAAGGCAGACTGACTTTGGTATTGTGTGAATACATTTCAATTGCTATTTTCTGATTGTCTTAGGCCCATTGACTAATTGCCTTTACATTCGAATCGTTATGTATGCATTTCCATTGCTATTTTTTGCCATTTTCTGATTGTCTTAGGCCTATTGCCTAATTGCCTTTACATTTGAATTGTTATGTATGCATTTTCATTGCTATTTCTTGATTTGTTTTAGGCCCATTGCCTACTTGCTTTGTCATTTGAATTCTGTAATATGTATGTGTACATTACTGCTAATTTCTGCTGTTTTCATACACGAATGACAAGCTGATTTGTCTTAGGCCCATTGCCTAATTGCCATTCCATTTGATTCCTTATATGTATTATACACGAGTACATTTCAATTGCTAGGCCCATTGCCTAATTTGAGCTGTTGTATAGGTACATTTGGATTATTATTTTGTGTACACCTGTAAGAGTTTATTGCCCCGGGGTAACATTGCTGTGTGTTGTACATTGTGTGTACTCTGTTCGAGTCGTTGCGGAGCGCTACGCAGCGAGCCTAACAGAGTCTTGGTGTAAGTCACTCCCCCCCACCCTGAGTCCAGCCTTGTCCAATTGACCGACGTTTCATCGCTCCTTTATTTTGGGGTGTGGAGGATGTCGGGAATTTCGAACTGATCACTCGAAGTTCTCGCCATTTAACTCCACCTACGTTACGTCAAATTGGAGGGAGGGTTGAGAGAACTCGCGGGCGAATGAATGTGGTTTAAGACGAGACTGTTTTAGAACCTAGAGAGCAACCGCCTGGTAGGGGAGGCGCTGAGGCTAAAGAAATCGAGCATTTGTAATTTATGATTCAGAAATTTAATGTCATTTTATTGTAACATGATGAAAATATCCTATCTAGAAATTTAGGTTCAGAAAAACCGCGGGAACAAGGTGACGTCGGGGGGTGCAGAGCTCAGCTCTGCCTCTTTGATCCGACGTCCTCAGTCGAAGTAAGTCCTTAATTGTACTCTCCCCCCCCTATTGTACCCAGGTCGGTTTCCATATAGGTTTTACAAGTGTTCTGTAAAATTTGTATCTATGAATATTTAGTCGATCCTTGTGATTGGGGATCAGTGCTGTCTTGTAAATTACGTGAAAAGGCCTCGGTATGCTGTTTATCGAGGTAACTTACTAAAAGATTAATTAATTTTGCTTAATTTTGAGTCCGGTGCGGACTTAGTTTTTTTTCAGTAACGCATGTGGTCATTTAGTCAAGTGTCTCTTTTGTATGTCGAGTAAATGTTTAATTATGTATTTCCCTCGTATTAAATGATTATTTTTGTAATAAACTTGTTAAAATATAGCCGTATTCTACTTAATTCCTGAAGGGTTTTGAAAGGCTAGCCTCTTCAAGGCCTTGCGATCCGCCCAGTACATCGGGCAGATTTAATAAACTGGTGAAATTCAAAACATTGTGTCTCCCGAGTTGAAAAAGTACAGTTGTCAATATAAGTAATAATTCTAGAAAGGACATTTTAACTGTCCTCAGATTGATAGAAATGCAATGATGAAATATGGAAGGTGATAATACAATTTTGATGTAAATGAAAATAGGACACCAGTTTCAGTTTGAGGTCATACGATCAATTGTATTTTTGGTCAATATGAAGTAATTAAGCCACATTTTTCTGAAGTGACTAGTTCTTAATGGAAATTTTAACCCGAGTTTTTAGTGATGTGATGGAAATCAAGGACATCATAGGAGAACTTCACTTGATTCTTAATCACTGACAAAAGATGTTGTAAGAACATTGAACAAACTGCAACGTTGGCGTTGTAAAGCCCTGTCCACAAGCTTCTTGGAAGATTTTAGATGAATTAACATCAAATATAAAGGTATTTGTTGACAATAGCAAACTCTCCATTTACTCAAAAACTATGCACTCCTGCAGCTCTCCTCTTTTTGTACAGTAATTATGAGGTATTTACCAAATAAAATATCCAATTCACAAATAGTGACACTTTTGAGTAATTGCTCGATTTTCAACTTAGTATATATTTTGAATATATACCAAATATCGGCCGACGTCACGAACTTCTCTTTGACTATGTTGACGATGTCAGTTCCAGATCATTTAGCACCTCCTCAACCCGACCCCACACCCCCTTGTACAACATTTTTTTTTTCTTTTTTTTTTGCCAGTATTTAAAAAACCTCCTGATTACCGTACAAAAAGAGTAGAGCTGCTGGGATGCATAATTTTGTAGTAAATGAAGAGTGCGCTCTTGTGAACAAATACACACACACACACACACACACACATATATATATATATATGTATATATAAATACATCTATATATATATATATATATATTTATATATATATGTGTATATATATAAATATATCTATCTATCTATCTATCTATCTATCTATCTATATATATATATATATATATATATATATATATATATATATATATATATATATATATATATATATATATATATATATGGGCGTAGCAACGCAAGGAAGACAGGCAGAGAATTCCAGCTAGAAGACCATCGTTCTGCCAACCCTCTCTTTATCACCTCTCATACGTAAAGTGTTTTCCTCTCAAGTGTACAGTGTTCGTGGAGCATTGATATATATATATATATATATATATATATATATATATATATATATATATATATATATATATATATATATATATATATATATTTGTCAGGGGAAGTGAGTATTACATCAATTTGCATTCAAAATTATTTTGTAACTGGCCCTGTGTATTTCATTAATGTGAAGTGCATTAAAAAAATATTTGCTTAAACATTATGTAATCTTCTGTGAACCAAAAAGACGTAAGTGTAACAGTTACGTAAATGTAAAATTCATTAGCATTTATTCATTACTGTTAAAGTGTTAACTTTTCACAAAATTGTTGAAGTTTAATATTTTTATAAATTATTCTCTAGTGAAACAAGTGTTTGTTTCATTTTCTGATGTGTTATGTTATAAGTTTCAAGTCCCCTTCAGATTTTAAATTTCGAGTGATTTATTTTCTATGGAATATATTTATTTTTGTTAAAGTGTATATTATTTCGATCAGCAATATTTTTTCTCAGGACTTTACTCATGTCCCCTGACTAAGAAAAGAAGTAAGAGGTTGGTTTTAGAAGAGTTTACGTAAAGCAATCACTCAGTTTTGTTTTGAGTGTAAAATAAAGAGATCTTTTAGATATTCTGTGTTCATATATATTGCCGTCTGGGAGTTGCGTAATATTCTCTGAGGTCAGGTAATTTTCAAGTGTAACAGATTTATGTAAAATAAAGCAGGTGAGTTTTGGAGCTTTAGAATTCACGTAATTAACTAGTCGTTAAATATATTTTGTTGCCCAGACCTCGGGATCGACCAAGTTAGTTTTAAATATCAGGGATAACATGGCTGTGTCTTTGATTAAAGGTTTGAACAGTTTAGTGTTCATAGGATTTTGCCTTTTTAGGACATATTTTTGGTGAGGTATAATTTTGTGTAAAGTAAAAAATGGCTCAAGTAAATGTAAAAGAGTTTTTGGAAAACAATTTTTCAGGAATTTTCGGAAGCTTATGTAACTAAAGCTCAGTGGCTCTATAATAATGGAATGTGGTGGTCATGCAACAAGTGGAATGATTAAAGCACATATCAAGTGTCTAGCCTTAGAAGCATTGATAAACCCAGGAAGGTTGTCAGAAGAGAATATTGTAGCCATTCACAAACTTTTGGAGAAGGCTGAAGCAGAATTTGTAGCGAAGCAAGTATCAGTTGATCTACGATCTGAAGCAATGAAAGCAGGAGGGAATGTAGAGGCTTAGAATCGAAGAATTGCAGCAGAAGAGATTTTGATTAAGTTGAAGATGATGGGGGAAGAGATGGGAAGATGCAAGATTATTTACAAAACAGGAAGAAAAAGAGAGAGAAGAAGCCAGAGAGATTACAAGACATGCAAGGGAAATGGAAGAAAAAGAGTGAGAAGGGATGAGAGACATTGCAAGACATGCGAGGGAAATGAAAGCAAGAGAAATTTTGAGAAGGGAAGAGAGAGAGAGAGAGAGAGAGAGAGAGAGAGAGAGAGAGAGAGAGAGAGAGAGAGAGAGAGAGAGAGAGAGAGAGAGAGAAGCAACACATACGAGGGAATTGGAATTATTGAATGCTCGTGCAAGGTCAGCAACTGAGACAGAGGTGACCCCTGCTATGCACGATCCCCTGTTTAATGTGACGAATGTGCAGAGGTTAGTTCCGAAATTCCCAGAAGCAGCTCCCAATCAATTTTTTGATCATTTTGAAAAGGTCGCGTTGATGATGGAATGGCCAGAAGATAAATAGCCTGTGTTATTGCAGAGTGTCCTTTTTGGGAAAGGATGCAGTGCATATCTTGCCTTGTCTCAGGACCAGAGGAGTGAGTATCGAGAAGTTGAAAAGGGTTTGCGCAAGAGAGAAAAAATGATTTTTTCTGGATTACGCTTATAAGGTGTGATGAGGTTTTAGAGATGGATAAAGGCTGCCAAAGTGAAAGAGATGGCTGATTTCGAAGAATTGATAGTACTGAAACACTATTTACGAGGTATTCCTGGACATATTCGAATGTACTTGAGAGAGAGAGAGAGGTGTAGAAACTTGATAGAGCCGCTTCGCTAAGGAAAGATTATAATATCATAAGTCGTAAACCCACATCGGTTATGAAGTTTCAACCGTCATTCCGGCCGGGGGTCAAGTATTCTCCAAACCATGGAAACCAGTTCAGTAATAATTTTGGGAAAAAGTCAAATGAATAGAGTGGAAGTACCCCTTGTACTAATCCAAAGCAAAATGTGATAGTACCACAGAAACAATCGTCGAATCGTTCTCCTCCAGGTATCGTGAAAGACGTGGAGAAGATTAATTTCGTCTATTATCAGTATGGTGAAAAAGGCCATATCAGTAAGGAATGTTGGCTGAACCAACCAAAAGCAGTCGCCGAAGTGGTTAAGGATAATTCAACTTCACTGAATGCGAAGAA
>NC_090741.1:34803566-34808566 GCF_036898095.1 Palaemon carinicauda | reverse complement strand
CCCTCGCCCCCCTGTGGTGCCTTACCACAGCAGTGGCCTCTCCAGTAAACAGATTAAACTCAGTCCTGGGCGGGGATTGTTCTGCTGCTATGCGAATGCTAGGCATACACGTTACCACTGTACTAGCCAGGAGGCTTTAAATACTGTAAGGTTATCAAACTTTTTTGTTAAGTGGATAGGTTCTGTTGAGTTCATAAATGAATACATTTGAGTAAAAAGGATAATATTTCAATTAAACATAATGGTTAATATTTGATACTCAAATTTTTAATGAAACGGGAATTTGCTATAAGAAATGAACGAGTGCTGGTTAGTTTGGGATTTGTCTCCATATAGTTATTGGGAGCTTGGGAATAATAACTTACGTATCGATTGATTTAAACGTGAAGTTCATTGTCTACTCTTCGGAGACTGATTATGAGTTACTGGGCATGTGTGGTATAATCATTAGCAGGCTTTCTTAACAAATTACGAACTTCCAAGTACATATGCAAAAGTTCCCTGATGTCGTCCACCTACAGCCATTTTTTCTTATTTTGGAATTAAGTGTAATAGTATTATAGCCCCTGTGGCTGCGGAGGCATAAAAATGATTAAGATAGCTTCAACGTATTCCTGCTTGTCGTAAGAGACAACTAAAAGGGACGGGACGAGGGGGCTGGGAACCCCCTCTCCTATATTATAATCATGTGAGACATCAAAGAGGTGGGGCTAGGGGAAGAGTGACTGCTCCCCGCACTCTAGATTTTGGGTGTTAGAATGTGCGTGGCTGTGGTACGATAGTGAGTAAAAGATGTGAGATTGGAAGTATGTTTAGGAATAGAAGGATGGATATATTGGCTTTGTGTGACACAGAGATAAAAGGGAAAGGTGAAGTGATGTTTGGTGAAATGTCTGGTAGAGTGTCTAGGATTGAAAGGGGAAGAGCAAGAGAAGGTGTGGCTTTATTGCTTTGTGAATGGATGACAGATAAAGTAGTGGAATGGAAGGCTATATCATCCAGGTTAATGTGGGCAAGGGTCAGGTTGGGTAGGGAATGTTGGGCTTTTATCAGTGCGTATGGGCCAGGTTGTGAGAAAAGTGAAGAAGAGCGGAACGAGTTCAGGAATGAATTAACTAGGTGTGTAGAAGGAATGGATTGAAGGAAATATATATTTGTCATGGGTGATTTAAATGCTAGAGTGGCGCTGGAGAGGTAGAAGCTGTCATTGGCAAGTATGGCATACCAGGTAAAAATTAGAGTGGTGAGAGACTGTTAGATATGTAAGTTGAGCAAAAGATGGGGATCTAGCTTTTTCAAAACGAAAGATATAAACAAGTATACATGGGTAAGAGTGGCAAATGGAAGAGTGGTAGAAATGGTGTTAATGGATTATGTGTTGATAACTAAAAGAATGTTTGGAAGATTGAAAGACATGCATATGTTTAGGGGTATGGTTAACGGTATGTCTGATCATTTTTTGGTGGAAGGAAAATTAGTTGTAGCATAAGAATAGGGGAATAGAGTAGGTGGATGTAAAAGGGAGCTAGTGAGGGCGGAAGAGCTAATAAAACCGAGGGTAAAAAGTAAATATCAAGAAAAGTAAAAAATGGCATATGATGAAGTGAAAGTAAGAGAAACTGGTAATTTAGAGGTGGAGTGGAAGTTAGTAAAAGAAAATATTGTTGGGATTGCAAATGATGTGTGTGGCTAGAAGTTTCTTGGAGGCAATAGGAGGAAGGGTAGTGGATGGTGGAATGAAGGAGTGAAGGTAAAAGTGAAAGAGAAAAAGATGGCTTTTGAAGAATGGTTGCAGAGTAATAGTGTAGAGAAATATGAAAGATATAGAGAGAAAAATGAGGAAGTAAAGCGCAAGGTAAACGAGGCAAGAAGCGCAGCTGACCTGAGGTGGGGTCAGGGATTGGTTCATTCATATGAAGAGAATAAGAAGAAGTTTTGGAAAGAAGTGACGAGAGTAAGGAAGGCTGGTTCAAGAATTGAAGAGACAGTGAAAGATGGAAATGGAAGGTGGTTAAAAGGAGAGGAGGCAAGGAAAATGTGGGCGGAGTATTTTGAAAGTTTACTGAATGTTAAAGGATAATATGGAGCCAGATATAATTGTTGTTGCAGGTGTTGAGGTATCGGTGATGGGAGATGAGAATGAGAGAAAGATTACAAGAGAGGAAGTGAGGAGAGCACTAGATGAAAAGAGAGTAGGAAAAGAATCTGGTATGGATGGTGTGAGAGCTGAGATGTTGAAGGAAGGGGGTGTGACTGTACTTGAATGGTTGGTGAGATTGTTTAATGTGTTTTGTGTTGTCAATGGTACCAGTAGATAGGGTTTGTACATGTATTTTACCACTATACAAAGGTAAAGGAGATGTGCATGAGTGTTGTATTTCAAGGGGTATTAGTTTGTTAAGTGTACTTGGAAAAGGGTATGGTAGAGTACTGATTAATAGGATTAAGTATAAAACAGAGAATGCAATCTTAGAAGTACAGGAGGGTTTAAGAAGAGGTAGGGGTTGTATGAATCAGATTTTTACAGTTAGCCAGATCTGCGAGAGATATTTAGCAAAAGGTAAGGATGTGTATGTTGTGTTTATGGATCTAGAAAAAGTGTATGATAGAGTTGATAGGGAAGTAATGAGGAATGTGATGGGGTTATATGAAGTTGGTGGAAGGTTGTTGCAAGCAGTGAAAAGTTTTGTACAAATATAGTAAAGCATATGTTAGGATAGGAAATGAAGTGAGTGATTGGTTTCCAGTGAGAGTGGGACTGAGACAGGGATGTGTAATGTCACCGTGGTTGTTTAACTTGTATGTTGATGGAGTGGTGAGAGAGGTGAATGCTCGGGTGCTTGGACGAGGATTGAAACTGGTAGACGAGAATGACCATGAATGGGAGGTAAATCAGTTGTTGTTTGCGGATGATACTGTACTGGTTGCAGACACAGAAGAGAAGCTTGGCCGATTAGTGACAGAATTTGGAAGGGTGTGTGAGAGAAGGAAGTTGAGAGTTAATGTGAGTAAGAGTAAGGTTATGAGATGTAGGAAAAGGGAAGGTGGTGCGAGATTGAATGTCATGTTGAATGGAGAGTTACTTGAGGAGGTGGATCAGTTTAAGTATTTGGGGTCTGTTGTTGCAGCGAATGGTGGATTGGAAACAGATATACATCAGAGAGTGAATGAAGGATACAAAGTGTTGGGGGCAGTTAAGGTGGTAGTAAAAAAGAGGGTATTGGGCATGAATGTAAAGAGTTCTGTATGAGAAAGTGATTGTACCAACTGATATGTATGGATCGGAGTTGTGGGGAATGAAAGTGACAGAGAGACAGAAATTGAATGTGTTTGAGATGAAGTGTCTAAGGAGCATGGCTGGTGTATCTCGAGTAGATAGGGTTAGGAACGAAGTAGTGAGGGTAAGAACGGGTGTAAGAAATGAGTTAGCAGCTAGAGTGGATATGAATGTGTTGAGGTGGTTTGGCCATGTTGAGAGAATGGAAAATGGCTGTCTGCTAAAGAATGAAGAGGAAGGCCAAGGTTTGGGTGGATGGATGGAGTGAAGGAAGCTCTGGGTAATAGGAGGATAGATGTGAGAGAAGCAAGAGAGCGTGCTAGAAATAGGAATGAATGACGAGCGATTGTGACGCAGTTCCGGTAGGCGCTGCTGCTTCCTCCGGTGCCTTGAATGAAGCTTCATCTGTGGTGGATAAAGTGGAAGGGTGGGCTTTGCAACCCTAGCAGTACCAGCCGCACTCGGCTGAGTCCCTTGTCAGACTGGGAGGAACATAAAGAAGTGACGTCCCCTTCTTTGTTTCATTTGTTTGATATCGGCTAACCCCCCAAAATAGGGGAAGTGCCTTGGTATATGTATGATCATCTTTTTCGCTGATGGACTGCGTTGCAAACACTCTGCATTCAGTATATTACTATTTTGTTCATGCGAGAGTAGGAAATATCCTAAAAATAATGACCCACAGGAGGGGTGGTGGCCATGCGCAACACATCCATGGTCCGCTTGCCAGAACGGAGGAATACCTAGTTAATGTTAAATATTGCGAGTGAAGTGAGCCCCAGCTGAACAAAATAGGTAGTAGGTTGACCAGGGCACGAGCCACCCGTTGAGATACTACCACTAGAGAGTTATGGGGTCCTTTGACTGGCCAGAAAATACTACATTAGATCCTTCTCTCTGGTTACGGTTCTTTTCCTTTGCCTACACATTCACCGAATAGTCTAGCCTATTCTTTTCAGATTCTACTCTATTCTCATACACCTGACAACACTGAGATTACCAAACAATTCTTCTTCACCCAAGGGGTTAACTACTGCACTGCACTTGTTCAGTGGCTACTTTCCTCTTGCTAAGGGTAGAAGAGACCCTTTACCTATGGTAAGCAGCTCCTCTAGGAGGAGGACACTCCAAAATCAAACCATTGTTCTCTAGTCTTGGGTAGTGTCAGAGCATCTGTACCATGGTCTTCTACTGTCATGGGTTAGAGTTCTCTTGCTTGAGGGTACACCCGGGCACACTATTCTATGCAATTTCGTCTCCTTTTGTTTTGTTAAAGTATTTATAGTTTATATAGAAACTATTTATTTTAATGTTGTTACTGCTTTTGAAATATTAAAATTTTCCTTGTTTCCTTTCCTTACTGGGCTATTTTCCACGTTGGGGCCCCTGGGCTTATAGCATCTTGCTTTTCCTACTAGGGTTGTAGCTTAGCAATTAATAATAATAATAACAAAAAGTCATTAGATACAGAGGGACAAGATGTGATTTGAATTATTTATAATTAGGATACTTCTATTTAGACCTACTTATATTAACCATATATTTTTCTGACTGGTTATCTTGTGTTAAATATCCATTTCTCATCATCATAAATTGCTGCAAAACACTCGGTTTTAGTTTTTCCCCACCTGAAACCCTGGTTTCTAAATGTGATCTCCCATTATTGCTTTCATAGGTAGTAGTAGGAAAAATGCTGAACAGGTTTCTTGCCCCAATATTTAAG
>NC_090741.1:34762195-34803066 GCF_036898095.1 Palaemon carinicauda | reverse complement strand
GAGAGAAAGAGAGAGATTTATAAAACTATGAAAAGCATAAAACTAAAACCACAAATATATGAGAGAGAGAGAGAGAGAGAGAGAGAGAGAGAGAGAGATTCATAAAAATATCAAAAGCATAAAACTGAAACTACAAATATAAGAGAGAGAGAGAGAGAGAGAGAGAGAGAGAGAGAGAATTCATAAAAATATGAAAAGCATAAAACTGAAACTACAAATATAAGAGAGAGAGAGAGAGAGAGAGAGAGAGAGATTTATAAAACTATGAAAAGCATAAAACTAAAACCACAAATATATGAGAGAGAGAGAGAGAGAGAGAGAGAGAGAGAGATTCATAAAAATATCAAAAGCATAAAACTGAAACTACAACTGTATGAGAGAGAGAGGAGAGAGAGAGAGAGAGAGATTCATAAAAATATGAAAAGCAAAAAACTAAAACTACAAATTTATGAGAGAGAGAGAGAGAGAGAGGGAGAGAGAGAGAGAGAGAGAGAGAGAGAGAGAGATAGATAGAGAGATAGAGAGAGAGAAAAAAATATGAAAGGCATCAAAACTAAAGCTATAAATTTATGAGAGAGAGAGAGAGAGAGAGAGAGAGAGAGAGAGATTAATAAAAATATGAAGAGTATAAAACTAAAACTACAATTTTATGAGAGAGAGAGAGAGAGAGAGAGAGAGAGAGAGAGAGAGAAATATGACATGCATCAAAACTAAAGCTATAAATTTATGAAGAGAGAGAGAGAGAGAGAGAGAGAGAGAAATATGACATGCATCAAAGTTATAAATTTATGAGAGAGAGAGAGAGAGAGAGAGAGAGAGAGAGAGATATGACATGCATCAAAACTAATGTTATAAATTTATGAGAGAGAGAGAGAGAGAG
The DNA here is from genome assembly GCF_036898095.1 of Palaemon carinicauda. Classification (NCBI taxonomy): domain Eukaryota; kingdom Metazoa; phylum Arthropoda; class Malacostraca; order Decapoda; family Palaemonidae; genus Palaemon; species Palaemon carinicauda. Next base: position 34,802,186 of record NC_090741.1, on the reverse strand, counting down.
AGAGAGAGAGAGAGAGATTCATAAAAATATGAAAAGCAAAAAACTAAAACTACATATTTGTAAAAGTAAACTGGTAATTTAAATTACAAAAAATGGATTTAGATTCACGTACACATTTTATACTAATAGGCCTACACGTGGGCGTAAATTTTTAAAAGGTTTAAGGCTACTCATGAATGGCAGAAGCAAAGGACAACGAAAACGCACTATTAAGCAGGACAATGCCCTAGAGACGGACCAAATATGATTAGCGCCCAAGCCCCCTCTCCACCAAAGCTATGACCAGGGAGGGACAAGCAATGGCTGCTGATGACTTAGCAGACAGACCTATAGGCTCCACCAAACTCACATCCTTAGCTTACAAGGGTGGTGAGGTTGCAGAGACTAAAGGAGCTAACGTGTTTGAGCGGGATTCGAACCCCATTCTGGCGATCAACGGTCAGGGACGTTACCACATAGGCCACCACAACCACAAATATACAAGCAAAGCAGGACAGGAATCCTCCAGTGAACTCATTTAGTTAAAAGAAGGCGTGGCATCGTGGAAGCTGATAAGCAGACGGTGTGATGGGAAAGGTAATAGAAAAGGGCAAAATCCTTACCTGGAGATTACTTCAAAGATGGGCCCCCCCACCCCTCAGGGGGATCACCTCTACGGGGGGCCCCGCCACTCAGGGGGATCACCTCTACGGGGGCCCCCACCCACCACACCAATGGGGTCTTTGGTATTACTTAATACAGTTATTGAAAGTTATGGTGTTTAGGATCTGACCTCAAAATTGATTGAAAGCAAAAGATTGAGTTGGAATTGTGATAGAGTAACTTAATTCAAAGCAAAGTTGACGGACAGGAAGCGACCTTAATGATATAGCTTTGTTTTATAATGAAAATGCAATAAAAAACATTTTTAATTCAGAGCAAAGTTGACTAACAGGGAGCTTTCTATATACCATACGCATTTTAGTAAAATCTCTCTCTCTCTCTCTCTCTCTCTCTCTATATATATATATATATATATACATACACACATATATATATATATATATATATATATATATATATATATATATATATAATATATATATATATATACATATATATATGGATGTATATAAGTGTATATATATATGCATATATGTATATAAATATATACATATGAATATATATATATATACACACACACACACACACACATATATATATATATATATATATATATATATATATATATATATATATATATATATATATATATATATATATATATGACAAGAGTATGGTGATGATGGAAAATTACTAACAAATATTTATCTAAATTAGTTTCGTAACAGACTCTTTAGCTATGGTAATCAGCTCTTCTGGGAAAAGGACACTCCAAAATTTTGAGTGGCTGAATTTATAAACATTAGATTTCCACATTAATAACATTTGCTAGAGACAAACTTTCAACAAATTTGAAAACTTCACAAATTTGTTTTCTAAATTAAAAAGGTTTAATACTCTAAGAGTCTAGACGAGTCTAAGTAATGGTGTTATTAAAAGTTTCAATAGATCTTGCTTCAGTTCAGAAAACGGATTTCTATCAAGATACTTAAGACTAGCACTAATCTAATCACCTGAAAATAAATATATACATATATACATACGATCAGCACCTGAACCGCTTCTCCACCCAATCGAGGACCAAGGAGGGCCAGGCAATGGCAGCTGATGACTCAGCAGGTAGACCTATAGGCTCCCCTAAACCCACCATATTTAGCTCACAAGGATTGCAACGTTGCAGCGACCAAAGGAACTAAGGAGTTTGAGCGCGATTTGAATCCCTGCCTGGCGATCAAGAGACAAAGACGTTACAAATGAGGTGAAAACTAAAGAAAGAAAAGTTACAATTCGGCCTTGAAATCAAAATATCAAAGCCTTTAACCATAAATCGAAATAAATTATACCCAGTAATATTAGAGACTAAAGTCATAAAAGAAAAACATTGCAAGCTAGTAGGTTGGTCAGGGCACCAGCCATCCATTGAGATACTACTGCTAGAGAGTTATGGGGTCCTTTGACTGGCCAGACAGTACTACATTGGATCCTTCTCTGGTTGCGGTTCACTTTCCCTTTACCTACACATACACCAAATAGCCTGGCCTATTCTTTACATTCTCCTCTGTCCACATACACCTGACAACACTGAGATTACCAAACAAACCTTCTTCATCCAAGGGGTTAACTACTGCACTCTAATTGTTCAGTGACTACTTTCCTCTTGGTACGGGCAGAAGAGAACCTTTAGCTATGGTAAGCAGCTTTTCTAGAAGAAGGATACTCTAGAATCGAATCATCGTTCTCTAGTCTTGGGTAGTGCCATAGCCTTTGTGCTATGGGCTTCCACTTTCTAAGGTAGTGCCATAGCCTCTGTACTATGGTGTTCCACTGTTTTGGGTTAGAGATCTCTTGCTTGAGGGTACACTCGGCCACACTATTGCACCTAATTACTCTTCCTCTTGTTCTGTTCAAGTTTTTATAGTTCATATAGGAAATACTTATGTCAATATTGTTACTGCTCTTAAAATATTAAATTTTCCTTGTCATTAAAATAAGGTACATTCACATTGGAAGGAAAATGTGAAATTTAAGCCATACGTGTAGTATGGCCTCATCAATCAAAGTAATTACCCTTTTCTCTTCAAAGGACTATATATATATATATATATATATATATATAGACAGTATAGACAGTGACTAAACCACTTGGCCACGAGGGTTTAGTCACTGTCTATACAAGCTTGCCGACCAGGGTTCGATTCCCGGCCGGTCACAAGCTCTTGTCTTTGTGTGATTTCACCTGAGGCTCTGATCCCGAGGTCGTTAAGAGATTCCAGACATTAATGTATCAAAAATATATATGGCTTATTTGAATATGAAAAACACGTCTAAATGTGCAAAATATACCATACACACACACACACACACACACACACACACACATATATATATATATATATATATATATGATAAATTTTGCACATTTTTTACGTGTTTTTCATATTCAAATAAGCCATATATATTTTTGATATATTAATGTCTGGATTCTCTTAACAACCTCGGGATCAGAGCCCCAGGCGAAATCTCACAAAGACAAGAGCTTGGCTCCGGCCGGGAATCGAACCCTGGTTGGCAAGTTTATACAGACAGTGACTAACCCACTTGGCCACGAAGGGTTAGTCACTGTCTATATAAGCTTGCCGACCAGGGTTCGATTCCCGGCCGGAGCCAAGCTCTTGTCTTTGTGAGATTTCGCCTGGGGCTTTGATCCCGAGGTTGTTAAGAGAATCCAGACATTAATATATCAAAAATATATATGGCTTATTTGAATATATATATATATATATATATATATATATATATATATATATATATATATATATATATATATATATATATGTGTGTGTGTGTGTGTGTGTGTGTGTGTGTGTGTGTGTGTGTGTGTAGAAACCACGAAATACACACACACACACACACACACACACACATATATATATATATATATATATATATATATATATATATATATATATATATATATATATATATATATATATATTGACTGGAGAAATTCATCTTCATTAAAAATAAAATCCGTACTAAGAACCCACAAGACTAGAAGATTCTGCATTACTAGCTCCAGCATCCAACTACCCTAAAAATGGATGTCTCCCCAACTTCAATTTGGTGACCAACCCTTCTCTTTGCAACGCCATTGCCATCAAATCCAACAGCTATAATTGCAGGCAAATCTATTCAGGCAATGGCCTTTGCCTTCCGACTTGGAAGGCAACAAGCAAGGACTAATAACCGTATATTGTATTATGATTACGACTTAGCTCAAGTCCTTACTTAAAACCCACGGAATTCAGATGGAGCAATGCTAATCTCATCATATTTAACCGTCCTTAACATCATAAATGTTCCAGACCTTTGATGTAAAAGAAATGAATTAATCTAGTGTTCTCTACAGATATGGGGAAGATAGTCTTCATCGATAGAACAGATACGAATTTATAGTGTTAAAACACCAAAAATAAAGTCATAAACCTTGCGCAAGAAATGTAACATAAAAGGGTAAAGACATGCTAACAACTCATAAAAAAAGTTTTCAAGTTCTCAATATAATGATCAACTATGGAAAATTCTTATATTTAAAACATTTAAAATAATAATGTTCGAAGCATCTTAAATAAATAAAGTTTATTCTTCAAAGAATAATAAAACTTTGTTCCCAAAATGCCCCAATAGTTCTTTATGGGATAATTGATTGATTGCTTTAAAGTTTTCAGGCAACCTTCTTTAAGGGAAAATATGTCTCTCTCCTCTCCACGTGAGGACTGAAGGTACAAAGAGCCTGGACTGTCATTAGACCAACAATCACCCATTTTCTTTTCATCTCTTTCCCAAAAGTCTTTCTCCGTTCAAAGTAATTGTCCAGGTTCTTCTCTTATGTCCAATATCAATTATTTCTGTCTTTATTCGAATAAAACTTAAATAACTGAATTCAGTTTGAACTTACTGAAATTAGTATAGAAATTAGTACTTCTTTATAACGTGATAGGTGACCGATGTTGACAATTATCTCATAATAAAATATTTGATCACTTATAAATTACTCTCTTTATTTTATTATTTATATAAATCTAAAATTCAAAAAATATATATGTTTTCATATACAGAAATTTATAGCTTTGAATGGTAAGAATATGAAAATTTTCCATAGTTGTAAGCAATATTTAGATTCAGTAAAATAATTTTAATTAGTAGTCAGCGTAATCCAGAACATTTCCAAGTCTGACTCAAACATGATTGACAGCTTCCTTCATTTGAGGTGATTAAAAAACCAACAGATTTTAAATCAATAAGAATAATATCAAAGGGTAATTCACATTTATTAGCCAAGATACAACCCTAGTTGGTAAAACGTGATGCAATAAGCCCAAGGGATCAAGCAGTGGAAAATAGCCTGTGACAAGAAACAAGGGAATAAATAAACTAAAAAATATGTAATAACAATCAAAATAAAATATCTTAATAAAGGATCCAACAACTGTCTAGCGGTAGTATCTCAACGGGTGGCAGGTTCCCTAACAAACTTATTACCTCTGACTAATCAACTATATTAGTAGTCGTAGTTACCACTGAATCAATTTCTAATAAAAAGAAAAATAGTATGGAAAATAAATTGTAGTTTATAAACTATTATCTCGATTTGTGCTTCCAAAACACAATTAAAAAAATAACATTTGTATCCATAATCAATATTTAATGATATTTTCAGTGCAAAGGCATTGGAAAAAAATCGCTGGTTCAACCTCATATACTATTAAAAAGAAATGAAAACACTGTAGGCCTTTATATTCCTTAGGGCTAAAAGTGAAGTTTCACCAAGTGTTTAATTGGACAGACGAACGCACAAACAAAACTATTCAGATGGAAAGAGTAATTTTGAATGGAAGTTAAGCTTATGATATTAGGACTTGACTCATGTTAAAAAAACCATAGAATTCAGATGAAGCTGAAGTCCTGCCAATCCTTTCTTCTCTCTGTTTACACAAGAGCGTTTTTATATGTAGGCCTAATTAGTCACCAGCTGTAACAAACACTCTACGAAGCTTTTGACCGATAGACGAGTGATAGCTATTATTCCCTGGAGGAGTTTAAATTATAATAATAATAATAATAATAATAATAATAATAATAATAATAATAATAATAATAGCTGACCTTATGAGAGTCCGGGGAATGTTCGCATAGAAAGAAGAAACAAAGGCCGATGTTGACAATTATCCATAATTTAAAAATTATTTGAGCATTTATAAGTAAATAATTTTCTATAAATTCTGAAGATAAAAGAAATCTCTTATTATATACAAATATTTATAGCTTTAAAGGGTTACAATACGAAAAGTTTCCATAGTTGTCAGCAATATTTAGATTCAGTAAAATAGGTTTTATCAGTACTCAGCGTAATTGTAAATATTTACTACGGTGTCAATGGCTGTCAAAATCCACTTTATTTTTGGTGATTGAAACACCAGTAAACCTCAGATAAATTTATTGATGATAATAAAGTTGGTTGATTGTAAAAGGTAATTTATATAGTTAAGCAAGTCTTTTGTCGACTAGTAATCATAAGAATAAAATTAGTCCTAATACACAACTGAAGCAATTTCTAGTACACAAATGGTATGAAAAATTAATTGCTTAATTTATGAATTTCATTGAAGTTAGTATGAAGGAAAGCTATTATTAGCATTCAATACACAAACAGCTGATAAACTTGGTAAATAAAAACAAATGAATAATGTAAACTTCCGAAGGCAAAATTTAAGCTTTGAGAACAATGGTTATATGGGTTCCAGACATGATTGATACCAAATCCTTCAAGTTGGCAATGTAATGACCATTCCATTTATAGGTGAGGCGACCAGTAGGCTCACTATATTTTTAAAGGATAGCGTTGGTGTGTAGACCTATTACATTATAGTGAAGATCAAGAATATATCATATAGAAAAGACGCAATTATTATTATTATCATTACAAGCTAAGCTAAAGCCCTACTTAGAAATTCAGGATACTTTATGCCCAAGAGCCCCAACAGGGAAAATAGCATAGTAAGGAAATGGAATAAATAAACTATTTGATAAAAGTAATGAACAATTAAAATAAAATAATTCAAGAACAGTAAGAAAGTTAAAATAAATTTTTCATGTATGAGCTATGAAAAGATTTGTGTCAGCCTGTTCAATATATAAAAAAAAAATTGGCTGAGAGTTTAAATTTTTGAAATTATACTGATTCAACTACATTAGATTAACCAAGCACATGATTGATCGATTGTAAGATTGATGACAATAGTACTGTATAACTCAGTCAGACCATTATTATTGGCATAAGGTTAGGTTAATATGAATGTTTAGGTCCCCTAGATTAACTAGTCAAATGATTGATAGCATGGCACATGACTGATCGCATGGCACATGATTGATCGCATGATCGATTAAAAGATTGATGACAATTGTATTAAATAACTCAGTCAGGCCATTATCATTTGCATCAAGTTAGGTTTATATGAATGTTTAAGACCCCTAGATTAACCAGTCACATGATTGATAGCATGACACATGATTGATCGCGTGATCGATTGTAATATTGATGACAACCGTACCAAATAACTCAGACAGGCCATTATCATTTGCATCAGGTTAGGTTTATATAAATTTTTGAGTCCCCTAGATTAACCCGTCACATGATTGATAGCATGGCACATGGTTGATCGCATGATTGATTGTAAGATTGATGACAAACTTACTAAGTAACTCAGTCAGGCCATTATCATTTGCATCAGGTTAGGTTTATATGAATGTTTAAGTCCCCTAGATTAACCAGTCACATGATTGATAGCATGGCACATGGTTGATCGCATGATTAATTGTAAGATTGATGACAAACGTACTAAATAACTCAGTCAGGCCATTATCATTTGCATCAGGTTAGGTTTATATGAATGTTTAAGTCCCCTAGATTAACCAGTCACATGATTGATAGCATGGCACAACGGTTGATCGCATGATTGATTGTAAGATTGATGACAAACTTATTAAGTAACTCAGTCAGGCCTTTATTATTTGCATTAGGTTAGGTTTATATGAATGTTTAAGTCCGCTTGATTGATCAAGCCCATGATTGATAGCATGTAACATGGTTGATTGCATGATTGATTGTAAAATTGATGACAAACGTACTAAATAACTCAGTCAGGCCATTATCATTTGCATCAGGTTAGGTTTATATGAATGTTTAAGTCCCCTAGATTAACCCGTCACATGATTGATAGCATGGCACATGATTGATCACATGATTGATTGTAAGATTGATGACAAACTTACTAAGTAACTCGGTCAGGCCATTATCATTTGCATCAGGTTAGGTTTATATGAATGTCTAAGTCCGCTTGATTGATCAAGCCCATGATTGATAACATGGCACATGGTTGATCGCATGATTGATTGTAAGATTGATGACAAACGTACTAAATAACTCAGTCAGGCCATTATCATTTGCATCAGGTTAGGTTTATATGAATTTTTGAGTCCCCTAGATTAACCAGTCACATGATTGATAGCATGGCACATGGTTGATCGCATGATTGATTGTACGATTGATGACAAATTTACTAAGTAACTCAGTCAGGCCAGTATTATTTGCATCAGGTTAGGTTTATATGAATGTTTAAGTCCGCTTGATTGATCAAGCCCATGATTGATAGCATGGCACATGGTTGATCGCATGATTGATTGTAAGATTGATACCAAACGTACTAAATAACTCAGTCAGGCCATTATCATTTGCATCAGGTTAGGTTTATATGAATTTTTGAGTCCCCTATATTAACCAGTCACATGATTGATAGCATGGCACATGGTTGATTACATGATTGATTAAAAGATTGATGACAAATTTACTAAGTAACTCAGTCAAACCAGTATTATTTGCATTAGGTTAGGTTTATATGACTGTTTAAGTCCCCTAGCTTAACCAGTCACATGATTGATAGCATGGCACATGGTTGATCGTATAATTGATTGTAAGATTGATGACAAACGTACTAAATAACTCAGTCAGGCCATTATTGTTTGCATCAAGTTAGGTTTATATGAATGTTTAAGTCCGCTTGATTAACCAGTCACATGATTGATAGCATGGCACATGATTGATCGCATGATTGATTGTGATATTGATGACAAACTTACTAAGTAACTCAGTCAGGCCATTATTATTTGCATCAGGTTAGGTTTATATGAATGTTTAAGTCCGCTTGATTGATCAAGCCCATGATTGATAGCATGACACATGGTTGATCGCATGATTGATTGTAAGATTGATGACAAACTTACTAAATAACTCAGTCAGGCCATTATCATTTGCATCAGGTTAGGTTTATATGAATGTTTAAGTCCCCTAGATTAACCAGTCACATGATTGATAGCATGGCACATGGTTGATCGCATGATTGATTGTAAGATTGATGACAAACTTACTAAGTAACTCAGTCAGGCCATTAATATTTGCATCAGGTTAGGTTTATATGAATGTTTAAGTCCGCTTGATTGATCAAGCCCATGATTGATAGCATGGCACATGGTTGATCGCATGATTGATTGTAAGATTGATGACAAACGTACTAAATAATTCAGTCAGGCCATTATCATTTGCATCAGGTTAGGTTTATATGAATGTTTATGTCCCCTAGATTAACCAGTCACATGATTGATAGCATGGCACATGGTTGATCGCATGATTGATTGTAAGATTGATGACAAACTTACTAAGTAACTCAGTCAGGCCATTAATATTTGCATCAGGTTAGGTTTATATGAATGTTTAAGTGCGCTTGATTGATCAAGCCCATGATTGATAGCATGGCACATGGTTGATCGCATGATTGATTGTAAGATTGATGACAAACGTACTAAATAACTCAGTCAGGCCATTATCATTTGCATCAGGTTAGGTTTATATGAATGTTTATGTCCCCTAGATTAACCAGTCACATGATTGATAGCATGGCACAAGGTTGATCGCATGATTGATTGTAAGATTGATGACAAACTTACTAAGTAACTCAGTCAGGCCATTATTATTTGCATTCGGTTAGGTTTATATGAATGTTTAAGTCCGCTTGATTGATCAAGCCCATGATTGATAGCATGGCACATGGTTGATCGCATGATTAATTGTAAGATTGATAACAAACGTACTAAATAACTCAGTCAGGCCATTATCATTTGCATCAGGTTAGGTTTATATGAATTTTTGAGTCCCCTAGATTAACCAGTCACATGATTGATAGCATGGCACATGGTTGATCGCATGATTGATTGTAAGATTGATGAAAATTTACTAAGTAACTTAGTCAGGCCAGTATTATTTGCATTAGGTTAGGTTTATATGAATGTTTAAGTCCGTTTGATTGATCAAGCCCATGATTGATAGCATGGAACATGGTTGATCGCATGATTGATTGTAAGATTGATGAAAAACGTACTAAATAACTCAGTCAGTCCATTATCATTTGCATCAGGTTAGATTTATATGAATGTTTAAGTCCCCTAGATTAACCAGTCACATGATTGATAGCATGGCACATGGTTGATCGTATAATTGATTGTAAGATTGATGACAAACGTACTAAATAACTCAGTCAGGCCATTATTGTTTGCATCAAGTTAGGTTTATATGAATGTTCAAGTCCCCTAGATTAACCAGTCACATGATTGATAGTATGGCACATGATTGATCACATGATTGATTGTGATATTGATGACAAACTTACTAAGTAACTCAGTCAGGACATTATTATTTGCATCAGGTTAGGTTTATATGAATGTTTAAGTCCCCTAGATTAACCAGTCACATGGTTGATAGCATGGCACATGATTGATCACATGATCGATTGTAAGATTGATGACAAATTTACTAAGTAACTCAGTCAGGCCATTATTAATTGCATCAAGTTAGGTTTATATGAATGTTCAAGTCCCCCTGATTAACCAAGCCCATGATTGATGGCATGGCACATGGTTGATCCCATGATTGATTGTAAGATTGATGACAAACGTACTAAATAACTCAGTCAGGCCATTATCATTTGCATCAAGTTAGGTTTATATGAATGTTTGAGTCCCCTAGATTAACCAGTCACATGATTGATAGCATGGCACATGGTTGATCGCATGATTTATTGTAAGATTGATGACAAACGTATTAAATAACTCAGTCAGGCCATTATCATTTGCATCAAGTTAGGTTTATATGAATGTTTAAGTCCCCTAGATTAACCAGTCACATGATTGATAGCATGGCAAATGGTTGATCGCATGATTGATTGTAAGATTGATGACAAACGTACTAAATAACTCAGTCAGGCCTTTATTGTTTGCATCGAGTTAGGTTTATATGAATGTTCAAGTCCTCTAGATTAACCAGTCACATGATTGATAGCATGGCACATGGTTGATCGTATGATTGATTGTAAAATTGATGACAAATGTACTAAATAACTCAGTCAGGCCATTATTGTTTGCATGAAGTTAGGTTTATATGAATGTTCAAGTCCCCTAGATTAACCAGTCACATGATTGATAGCACGGCACATGGTTGATCGCAAGATTTATTGTACGATTGATGACAAACGTACTAAATAACTCAGTCAGGCCATTATTGTTTGCATCAAGTTAGGTATATATGAATGTTCAAGTCCTTTAGATTAACCAGTCACATGATTGATAGCATGGCACATGGTTGATCCCATGATTGATTGTAAGATTGATGACAAACGTACTAAATAACTCGGTCAGGCCATTATTGTTTGCATCAAGTTAGGTTTATATGAATGTTTAAGTCCCCTAGATTAACCAGTCACATGACTGAAAGCATGGCATATGGTTGATCGCATGATTGACTGTAAGATTGATGACAAACTTACTAAGTAACTCAGTCAGGCCATTATTATTTGCATCAGGTTAGGTTTTAAAGAATGTTTAAGTCCCCTAGATTAACCAGTCACATGATTGATAGCATGGCACATGATTGATCGCATGATCGATTATAAGATTGATGACAAACTTACTAAGTAACTCAGTCAGGCCATTATTATTTGCATCAGATTAGGTTTATATGAATGATTAAGTCCCCTTGATTGACCTAGCCCATGAATGATAGCATGGCACATGATTGATCGCATGATCGATTGTAAGATTGATGACAAATGTACTAAATAACTCAGTCATGCCATTATTGTTTGCATCAAGTTAGATTTATATGAATGTTCAAGTCCCCTAGATTAACCGGTCACATGATTGATAGCATGGCACATGGTTGATCGCATGATTGATTGTAAGATTGATGACAATCGTACTAAATAACTCAGTCAGGCCATTATTGTTTTCATCAAGTTAGGTTTATATGAATGTTCAAGTCCCCTAAATTAACCAGTCACATGATTGATAGCATGGCACATGGTTGATCGCATGTTTGTTTGTAAGATTGATGACAAATGTACTAAATAACTCGGTCAGGCCATTATTGTTTGCATCAAGTTAGGTTTTTATGAATGTTTAAGTCCCCTAGATTAACCAGTCACATGATTGATAGCATGGCACATGGTTGATCGCATGATTGATTGTAAGATTGATGACAATCGTACTAAATAACTCAGTCAGGCCATTATTGTTTGCATCAAGTTAGGTTTATATGAATGTTCAAGTCCACTAGATTAACCAGTCACATGATTGATAGCATGGCACATGGTTGATCGCATGATTGAGTGTAAGATTGATGACAAATGTACTAAATAACTCAGTCAGGCCATTATTATTTGCATCAAGTTAAGTTTATATGAATGTTTAAGTCCCCTAGATTAACCAGTCACATGATTGATAGCATGGCACATGGTTGATCGCATGATTGATTGTAAGGTTGATGACAATCGTACTAAATAACTCAGTCAGGCCATTATTGTTTGCATCAAGTTAGGTTTATATGAATATTTAAGTCCCCTAGATTAACCAGTCACATGATTGATAGCATGGCACATGGTTGATCGCATGATTGATTGTAAGGTTGATGACAATCGTACTAAATAACTCAGTCAGGCCATTATTGTTTGCATCAAGTTAGGTTTATATGAATGTACAAGTCCCCTAGATTAACCAGTCACATGATTGATAGCATGGCACATGGTTGATCGCATGATTGAGTGTAAGATTGATGACAAATGAACTAAATAACTCAGTCAGGCCATTATTATTTGCATCAAGTTAAGTTTATATGAATGTTTAAGTCCCCTAGATTAACCAGTCACATGATTGATAGCATGGCACATGGTTGATCGCATGATTGATTGTAAGATTGATGACAAACTTACTAAGTAACTCAGTCAGGCCATTAATATTTGCATCAGGTTAGGTTTATATGAATGTTTAAGTCCCCTAGATTAACCAGTCACATGATTGATAGCATGGCACATGGTTGATTGCATGATTGATTGTAAGATTGATGACAAACTTACTAAGTAACTCAGTCAGGCCATTATTATTTAAATCAAATTAGGTTTATATAAATGTTTAAGACCCCTTGATTGACCAAGCACATGATTGATAGCATGCCCCATGGTTGATCGCATGATTGATTGTAAGATTGATGACAAACGTACTAAATAACTCAGTCAGGCCATTATTATTTGCATCAAGTTAGTTTTATATGAATGTTCAAGTCCCATAGATTAACCAGTCACATGATTGATAGCATGGCACATGGTTGATCGCATGATTGAGTGTAAGATTGATGACAAATGAACTAAATAACTCAGTCAGGCCATTATTATTTGCATCAGGTTAGGTTTATATGAATGTTTAGTCCCCTTGATTAACCAGTCACATGATTGATAGCATGGCACATGGTTGATCGCATGATTGATTGTAAGATTGATGACAAACTTACTAAGTAACTCAGTCAGGCCATTAATATTTGCATCAGGTTAGGTTTATATGAATGTTTAAGTCCCCTAGATTAACCAGTCACATGATTGATAGCATGGCACATGGTTGATGCATGATTGATTGTAAGATTGATGACAAACTTACTAAATAACTCAGTCAGGCCATTATATTTGCATCAAGTTAGGTTTATATGAATGTTCAAGTCCCCTAAATTAACCAGTCACATGATTGATAGCATGGCACATGGTTGATCGCATGTTTGTTTGTAAGATTGATGACAAACGTACTAAATAACTCAGTCAGGCCATTATTATTTGCATCAAGTTAGGTTTATATGAATGTTCAATTCCCTAGATTAACCAGTCACATGATTGATAGCATGGCACATGGTTGATCGCATAATTGAGTGTAAGATTGATGACAAATGAACTAAATAACTCAGTCAGGCCATTATTATTTGCATCAGGTTAGGTTTATATGAATGTTTATGTCCCCTTGATTGACCAAGTCACATGATTGATAGCATGGCACATGATTGATCGCATGATTCATTGTAAGATTGATGACAAACTTACTAAGTAACTCAGTCAGGCCATTAATATTTGCATCAGGTTAGGTTTATATGAATGTTTAAGTCCGCTTGATTGATCAAGCCCATGATTGATAGCATGGCACATGGTTGATCGCATGATTGATTGTAAGATTGATGACAAACGTACTAAATAACTCAGTCAGGCCATTATCATTTGCATCAGATTAGGTTTATATGAATGTTTATGTCCCCTAGATTAACCAGTCACATGATTGATAGCATGGCACATGGTTGATCGCATAATTGATTGTAAGATTGATGACAAACTTACTAAGTAACTCAGTCAGGCCATTATTATTTGCATTAGGTTAGGTTTATATGAATGTTTAAGTCCGCTTGATTGATCAAGCCCATGATTGATAGCATGGCATATGGTTGATCGCATGATTAATTGTAAGATTGATAACAAACGTACTAAATAACTCAGTCAGGCCATTATCATTTGCATCAGGTTAGGTTTATATGAATTTTTGAGTCCCCTAGATTAACCAGTCACATGATTGATAGCATGGCACATGGTTGATCGCATGATTGATTGTAAGATTGATGAAAATTTACTAAGTAACTTAGTCAGGCCAGTATTATTTGCATTAGGTTAGGTTTATATGAATGTTTAAGTCCGTTTGATTGATCAAGCCCATGATTGATAGCATGGAACATGGTTGATCGCATGATTGATTGTAAGATTGATGACAAACGTACTAAATAACTCAGTCAGTCCATTATCATTTGCATCAGGTTAGGTTTATATGAATGTTTAAGTCCCCTAGATTAACCAGTCACATGATTGATAGCATGGCACATGGTTGATCGTATAATTGATTGTAAGATTGATGACAAACGTACTAAATAACTCAGTCAGGCCATTATTGTTTGCATCAAGTTAGGTTTATATGAATGTTCAAGTCCCCTAGATTAACCAGTCACATGATTGATAGTATGGCACATGATTGATCGCATGATTGATTGTGATATTGATGACAAACTTACTAAGTAACTCAGTCAGGACATTATTATTTGCATCAGGTTAGGTTTATATGAATGTTTAAGTCCCCTAGATTAACCAGTCACATGGTTGATAGCATGGCACATGATTGATCGCATGATCGATTGTAAGATTGATGACAAATTTACTAAGTAACTCAGTCAGGCCATTATTAATTGCATCAAGTTAGGTTTATATGAATGTTCAAGTCCCCTTGATTAACCAAGCCCATGATTGATGGCATGGCACATGGTTGATCCCATGATTGATTGTAAGATTGATGACAAACGTACTAAATAACTCAGTCAGGCCATTATCATTTGCATCAAGTTAGGTTTATATGAATGTTTGAGTCCCCTAGATTAACCAGTCACATGATTGATAGCATGGCACATGGTTGATCGCATGATTTATTGTAAGATTGATGACAAACATATTAAATAACTCAGTCAGGCCATTATCATTTGCATCAAGTTAGGTTTATATGAATGTTTAAGTCCCCTAGATTAACCAGTCACATGATTGATAGCCTGGCAAATGGTTGATCGCATGATTGATTGTAAGATTGATGACAAACGTACTAAATAACTCAGTCAGGCCTTTATTGTTTGCATCGAGTTAGGTTTATATGAATGTTCAAGTCCTCTAGATTAACCAGTCACATGATTGATAGCATGGCACATGGTTGATCGCATGATTGATTGTAAAATTGATGACAAATGTACTAAATAACTCAGTCAGGCCATTATTGTTTGCATCAAGTTAGGTTTATATGAATGTTTAAGTCCCCTAGATTAACCAGTCACATGATTGATAGCCTGGCACATGGTTGATCGCATGATTGATTGTAAGATTGATGACAAACGTACTAAATAACTCAGTCAGGCCATTATTGTTTGCATCAAGTTAGGTTTATATGAATGTTCAAGTCCCTCTAGATTAACCAGTCACATGATTGATAGCATGGCACATGGTTGATCGCATGATTGATTGTAAAATTGATGACAAATGTACTAAATACCTCAGTCAGGCCATTATTGTTTGCATCAAGTTAGGTTTATATGAATGTTTAAGTCCCCTAGATTAACCAGTCACATGATTGATAGCATGGCACATGGTTGATCGCATGATTGATTGTAAGGTTGATGACAATCGTACTAAATAACTCAGTCAGGCCATTATTTTTGCATCAAGTTAGGTTTATATGAATGTACAAGTCCCCTAGATTAACCAGTCACATGATTGATAGCATGGCACATGGTTGATCGCATGATTGAGTGTAAGATTGATGACGAATGAACTAAATAACTCAGTCAGGCCATTATTATTTGCATCAAGTTAAGTTTATATGAATGTTTAAGTCCCCTACATTAACCAGTCACATGATTGATAGCATGGCACATGGTTGATCGCATGATTGATTGTAAGATTGATGACAAACTTACAAGTAACTCAGTCAGGCCATTAATATTTGCATCAGGTTAGGTTTATATGAATGTTTAAGTCCCCTAGATTAACCAGTCACATGATTGATAGCATGGCACATGGTTGATTGCATGATTGATTGTAAGATTGATGACAAACTTACTAAGTAACTCAGTCAGGCCATTATTATTTAAATCAAATTAGGTTTATATAAATGTTTAAGACCCCTTGATTGACCAAGCACATGATTGATAGCATGCCCATGGTTGATCGCATGATTGATTGTAAGATTGATGACAAACGTACTAAATAACTCAGTCAGGCCATTATTATTTGCATCAAGTTAGTTTTATATGAATGTTCAATTCCCATAGATTAACCAGTCACATCATTGATAGCATGGCACATGGTTGATCGCATAATTGAGTGTAAGATTGATGACAAATGAACTAAATAACTCAGTCAGGCCATTATTATTTGCATCAGGTTAGGTTTATATGAATGTTTAAGTCCCCTAGATTAACCAGTCACATGATTGATAGCATGGCACATGGTTGATCGCATGATTGATTGTAAGATTGATGACAAACTTACTAAGTAACTCAGTCAGGCCATTATTATTTGCATCAAATTAGGTTTATATGAATGTTAAAGTCCCCTTGATTGACCAAGCACATGATTGATAGCATGGCACATGGTTGATCGCATGATTGATTGTAAGATTGATGACAAACGTACTAAATAACTCAGTCAGGCCATTATTATTTGCATCAAGTTAGGTTTATATGAATGTTCAAGTCCCTTAGATTAACCAGTCACATGATTGATAGCATGGCACATGGTTGATCCATGATTGATTGTAAGATTGATGACAAACGTACTAAATAACTCAGTCAGGCCATTATTGTTTGCATCAAGTTAGGTTTATATGAATGTTTAAGTCCCCTAGATTAACCAGTCACATGACTGATAGCATGGCATATGGTTGATCGCATGATTAACTGTAAGATTGATGACAAACTTACTAAATAACTCAGTCAGGCCATTATTATTTGCATCAGGTTAGGTTTATATGAATGTTTAAGTCCCTTAGATTAACCAGTCACATGATTGATAGCATGGCACATGATTGATCGCATGATTCGATTATAAGATTGATGACAAACTTACTAAGTAACTCAGTCAGGCCATTATTATTTGCATCAGGTTAGGTTTATATGAATGATTAAGTCCCCTTGATTGACCTAGCCCATGATTGATAGCATGGCACATGATTGATCGCATGATTCGATTGTAAGATTGATGACAAATGTACTAAATAACTCAGTCAGGCCATTATTGTTTGCATCAAGTTAGTTTATATGAATGTTTCAAGTCCCCTAGATTAACCGGTCACATGATTGATAGCATGGCACATGGTTGATCGCATGATTGATTGCAAGATTGATGACAAACGTACTAAATAACTCAGTCAGGCCATTATTATTTGCATCAAGTTAGGTTTATATGAATGTTTAAGTCCCCTAAATTAACCAGTCACATGATTGATAGCATGGCACATGGTTGATCGCATGTTTGTTTGTAAGATTGATGACAAATGTACTAAATAACTCGGTCAGGCCATTATTGTTTGCATCAAGTTAGGTTTATATGAATGTTTAAGTCCCCTAGATTAACCAGTCACATGATTGATAGCATGGCACATGGTTGATCGCATGATTGATTGTAAGATTGATGACAATCGTACTAAATAACTCAGTCAGGCCATTATTGTTTGCATCAAGTTAGGTTTATATGAATGTTCAAGTCCCCTAGATTAACCAGTCACATGATTGATAGCATGGCACATGGTTGATCGCATGATTGAGTGTAAGATTGATGACAAATGTACTAAATAACTCAGTCAGGCCATTATTATTTGCATCAAGTTAGTTTATATGAATGTTTAAGTCCCCTAGATTAACCAGTCACATGATTGATAGCATGGCACATGGTTGATCGCATGATTGATTGTAAGATTGATGACAAATGTACTAAATACCTCAGTCAGGCCATTATTGTTTGCATCAAGTTAGGTTTATATGAATGTTTAAGTCCCCTAGATTAACCAGTCACATGATTGATAGCATGGCACATGGTTGATCGCATGATTGATTGTAAGGTTGATGACAATCGTACTAAATAACTCAGTCAGGCCATTATTGTTTGCATCAAGTTAGGTTTATATGAATGTACAAGTCCCCTAGATTAACCAGTCACATGATTGATAGCATGGCACATGGTTGATCGCATGATTGAGTGTAAGATTGATGACAAATGAACTAAATAACTCAGTCAGGCCATTATTATTTGCATCAAGTTAAGTTTATATGAATGTTTAAGTCCCCTAGATTAACCAGTCACATGATTGATAGCATGGCACATGGTTGATCGCATGATTGATTGTAAGATTGATGACAAACTTACTAAGTAACTCAGTCAGGCCATTAATATTTGCATCAGGTTAGGTTTATATGAATGTTTAAGTCCCCTAGATTAACCAGTCACATGATTGATAGCATGGCACATGGTTGATTGCATGATTGATTGTAAGATTGATGACAAACTTACTAAGTAACTCAGTCAGGCCATTATTATTTAAATCAAATTAGGTTTATATAAATGTTTAAGACCCCTTGATTGACCAAGCACATGATTGATAGCATGCCCCATGGTTGATCGCATGATTGATTGTAAGATTGATGACAAACGTACTAAATAACTCAGTCAGGCCATTATTATTTGCATCAAGTTAGTTTTATATGAATGTTCAATTCCCATAGATTAACCAGTCACATCATTGATAGCATGGCACATGGTTGATCGCATAATTGAGTGTAAGATTGATGACAAATGAACTAAATAACTCAGTCAGGCCATTATTATTTGCATCAGGTTAGGTTTATATGAATGTTTAGTCCCCTGATTAACCAGTCACATGATTGATAGCATGGCACATGGTTGATCGCATGATTGATTGTAAGATTGATGACAAACTTACTAAGTAACTCAGTCAGGCCATTAATATTTGCATCAGGTTAGGTTTATATGAATGTTTAAGTCCCCTAGATTAACCAGTCACATGATTGATAGCATGGCACATGGTTGATTGCATGATTGATTGTAAGATTGATGACAAACTTACTAAGTAACTCAGTCAGGCCATTATTATTTGCATCAAGTTAGGTTTATATGAATGTTCAAGACCCCTTGATTAACCAGTCACATGATTGATAGCATGGCACATGGTTGATCGCATGATTGATTGTAAGATTGATGACAAACGTACTAAATAACTCAGTCAGGCCATTATTATTTGCATCAAGTTAGTTTTATATGAATGTTCAAGTCCCATAGATTAACCAGTCACATGATTGATAGCATGGCACATGGTTGATCGCATGATTGAGTGTAAGATTGATGACAAATGAACTAAATAACTCAGTCAGGCCATTATTATTTGCATCAGGTTAGGTTTATATGAATGTTTAAGTCCCCTATGATTAACCAGTCACATGATTGATAGCATGGCACATGATTGATCGCATGATTGATTGTAAGATTGATGACAAACTTACTAAGTAACTCAGTCAGGCCATTATTATTTGCATCAGGTTAGGTTTATATGAATGTTTAAGTCCCCTAGCTTAACCAGTCACATGATTGATAGCATGGCACATGGTTGATCGCATGATTGATTGTAAGATTGATGACAAACGTACTAAATAACTCAGTCAGGCCATTATTGTTTGCATCAAGTTAGGTTTATATGAATGTTTAAGTCCCCTAGATTAACCAGTCACATGATTGATAGCATGGCACATGGTTGATCGCATGATTGATTGTAAGATTGATGACAAACTTACTAAGTAACTCAGTCAGGCCATTATTATTTGCATCAAGTTAGGTTTATATGAATGTTTAAGTCCCTTGATTGACCAAGCCCATGATTGATAGCATGGCACATGGTTGATCGCATGATTGATTGTAAGATTGATGACAAACTTACTAAATAACTCAGTCAGGCCATTATCATTTGCATCAGGTTAGGTTTATATGAATGTTTAAGTCCCCTAGATTAACCAGTCACATGATTGATAGCATGGCACATGGTTGATCGCATGATTGATTGTAAGATTGATGACAAACTTACTAAGTAACTCAGTCAGGCCATTATATTTGCATCAAGTTAGGTTTATATGAATGTTTAAGTCCGCTTGATTGATCAAGCCCATGATTGATAGCATGGCACATGGTTGATCGCATGATTGATTGTAAGATTGATGACAAACGTACTAAATAACTCAGTCAGGCCATTATCATTTGCATCAGGTTAGGTTTATATGAATGTTTAAGTCCCCTAGATTAACCAGTCACATGATTGATAGCATGGCACATGGTTGATCGCATAATTGATTGTAAGATTGATGACAAACTTACTAAGTAACTCAGTCAGGCCATTATTATTTGCATAGGTTAGGTTTATATGAATGTTTAAGTCCCCTAGATTCAACCAGTCACATGATTGATAGCATGGCACATGGTTGATCGCATGATTGATTGTAAGATTGATGACAAACGTACTAAATAACTCAGTCAGGCCATTATTCATTTGCATCAGGTTAGGTTTATATGAATTTTGAGTCCCCTAGATTAACCAGTCACATGATTGATAGCATGGCACATGGTTGATCGCATGATTGATTGTAAGATTGATGAAAATTTACTAAGTAACTCAGTCAGGCCATTATTATTTGCATAGGTTAGGTTTATATGAATGTTTAAGTCCCCTGATTAACCAAGCCCATGATTGATAGCATGGCACATGGTTGATCGCATGATTGATTGTAAGATTGATGACAAACGTACTAAATAACTCAGTCAGGCCATTATCATTTGCATCAGGTTAGGTTTATATGAATGTTTAAGTCCCCTAGATTAACCAGTCACATGATTGATAGCATGGCACATGGTTGATCGCATGATTGATTGTAAGATTGATGACAAACGTACTAAATAACTCAGTCAGGCCATTATTATTTGCATCAAGTTAGGTTTATATGAATGTTCAAGTCCCCTAGATTAACCAGTCACATGATTGATAGCATGGCACATGATTGATCGCATGATTGATTGTAAGATTGATGACAAACTTACTAAGTAACTCAGTCAGGCCATTATTATTTGCATCAGGTTAGGTTTATATGAATGTTTAAGTCCCCTAGATTAACCAGTCACATGTTGATAGCATGGCACATGGTTGATCGCATGATTGATTGTAAGATTGATGACAAATTTACTAAGTAACTCAGTCAGGCCATTATTATTGCATCAAGTTAGGTTTATATGAATGTTTCAAGTCCCCTTGATTAACCAAGCCACATGATTGATGGCATGGCACATGGTTGATCGCATGATTGATTGTAAGATTGATGACAAACGTACTAAATAACTCAGTCAGGCCATTATCATTTGCATCAAGTTAGGTTTATATGAATGTTTAAGTCCCCTAGATTAACCAGTCACATGATTGATAGCATGGCACATGGTTGATCGCATGATTGATTGTAAGATTGATGACAAACGTATTAAATAACTCAGTCAGGCCATTATTCATTTGCATCAAGTTAGGTTTATATGAATGTTTAAGTCCCCTAGATTAACCAGTCACATGATTGATAGCATGGCAATGGTTGATCGCATGATTGATTGTAAGATTGATGACAAACGTACTAAATAACTCAGTCAGGCCATTATTGTTTGCATCGAGTTAGGTTTATATGAATGTTCAAGTCCCTAGATTAACCAGTCACATGATTGATAGCATGGCACATGGTTGATCGCATGATTGATTGTAAGATTGATGACAAATGTACTAAATAACTCAGTCAGGCCATTATTGTTTGCATCAAGTTAGGTTTATATGAATGTTCAAGTCCCCTAGATTAACCAGTCACATGATTGATAGCATGGCACATGGTTGATCGCATGATTGATTGTAAGATTGATGACAAACGTACTAAATAACTCAGTCAGGCCATTATTGTTTGCATCAAGTTAGGTTTATATGAATGTTCAAGTCCCCTAGATTAACCAGTCACATGATTGATAGCATGGCACATGGTTGATCGCATGATTGATTGTAAGATTGATGACAAACGTACTAAATAACTCAGTCAGGCCATTATTGTTTGCATCAAGTTAGGTTTATATGAATGTTTAAGTCCCCTAGATTAACCAGTCACATGATTGATAGCATGGCACATGGTTGATCGCATGATTGATTGTAAGATTGATGACAAACTTACTAAGTAACTCAGTCAGGCCATTATTATTTGCATCAGTTAGGTTTATATGAATGTTTAAGTCCCCTAGATTAACCAGTCACATGATTGATAGCATGGCACATGGTTGATCGCATGATTGATTGTAAGATTGATGACAAACTTACTAAATAACTCAGTCAGGCCATTATTATTTGCATCAGGTTAGGTTTATATGAATGTTTAAGTCCCCTAGATTAACCAGTCACATGATTGATAGCATGGCACATGGTTGATCGCATGATTGATTGTAAGATTGATGACAAACTTACTAAATAACTCAGTCAGGCCATTATTATTTGCATCAAGTTAGGTTTATATGAATGTTAAGTCCCCTAGATTAACCAGTCACATGATTGATAGCATGGCACATGGTTGATCGCATGATTGATTGTAAGATTGATGACAAACGTACTAAATAACTCAGTCAGGCCATTATTATTTGCATCAAGTTAGGTTTATATGAATGTTTAAGTCCCCTAGATTAACCAGTCACATGATTGATAGCATGGCACATGGTTGATCGCATGATTGATTGTAAGATTGATGACAAATGTACTAAATAACTCAGTCAGGCCATTATTATTTGCATCAAGTTAGGTTTATATGAATGTTTAAGTCCCCTAGATTAACCAGTCACATGATTGATAGCATGGCACATGGTTGATCGCATGATTGATTGTAAGATTGATGACAAACGTACTAAATAACTCAGTCAGGCCATTATTATTTGCATCAGGTTAGGTTTATATGAATGTTTAAGTCCCCTAGATTAACCAGTCACATGATTGATAGCATGGCACATGGTTGATCGCATGATTGATTGTAAGATTGATGACAAATGTACTAAATAACTCAGTCAGGCCATTATTATTTGCATCAAGTTAGGTTTATATGAATGTTTAAGTCCCCTAGATTAACCAGTCACATGATTGATAGCATGGCACATGGTTGATCGCATGATTGATTGTAAGATTGATGACAAACGTACTAAATAACTCAGTCAGGCCATTATTGTTTGCATCAAGTTAGGTTTATATGAATGTTTAAGTCCCCTAGATTAACCAGTCACATGATTGATAGCATGGCACATGGTTGATCGCATGATTGATTGTAAGATTGATGACAAACGTACTAAATAACTCAGTCAGGCCATTATTGTTTGCATCAAGTTAGGTTTATATGAATGTTCAAGTCCCCTAGATTAACCAGTCACATGATTGATAGCATGGCACATGGTTGATCGCATGATTGATTGTAAGATTGATGACAAACTTACTAAGTAACTCAGTCAGGCCATTATTATTTGCATCAAGTTAGGTTTATATGAATGTTTAAGTCCCCTAGATTAACCAGTCACATGATTGATAGCATGGCACATGGTTGATCGCATGATTGATTGTAAGATTGATGACAAACGTACTAAATAACTCAGTCAGGCCATTATTATTTGCATCAAGTTAGGTTTATATGAATGTTTAAGTCCCCTAGATTAACCAAGTCACATGATTGATAGCATGGCACATGGTTGATCGCATGATTGATTGTAAGATTGATGACAAATGTACTAAATAACTCAGTCAGGCCATTATTATTTGCATCAAGTTAGGTTTATATGAATGTTTAAGTCCCCTAGATTAACCAGTCACATGATTGATAGCATGGCACATGGTTGATCGCATGATTGATTGTAAGATTGATGACAAACGTACTAAATAACTCAGTCAGGCCATTATTATTTGCATCAAGTTAGGTTTATATGAATGTTTAAGTCCCCTAGATTAACCAGTCACATGATTGATAGCATGGCACATGGTTGATCGCATGATTGATTGTAAGATTGATGACAAACTTACTAAATAACTCAGTCAGGCCATTATTGTTTGCATCAAGTTAGGTTTATATGAATGTTTAAGTCCCCTAGATTAACCAGTCACATGATTGATAGCATGGCACATGGTTGATCGCATGATTGATTGTAAGATTGATGACAAACGTACTAAATAACTCAGTCAGGCCATTATTATTTGCATCAAGTTAGGTTTATATGAATGTTCAAGTCCCCTAGATTAACCAGTCACATGATTGATAGCATGGCACATGGTTGATCGCATGATTGATTGTAAGATTGATGACAAATGTACTAAATAACTCAGTCAGGCCATTATTATTTGCATCAAGTTAGGTTTATATGAATGTTTAAGTCCCCTAGATTAACCAGTCACATGATTGATAGCATGGCACATGGTTGATCGCATGATTGATTGTAAGATTGATGACAAACTTACTAAATAACTCAGTCAGGCCATTATTATTTGCATCAAGTTAGGTTTATATGAATGTTTAAGTCCCCTAGATTAACCAGTCACATGATTGATAGCATGGCACATGGTTGATCGCATGATTGATTGTAAGATTGATGACAAACTTACTAAGTAACTCAGTCAGGCCATTATTATTTGCATCAGGTTAGGTTTATATGAATGTTTAAGTCCCCTGATTAACCAGTCACATGATTGATAGCATGGCACATGGTTGATCGCATGATTGATTGTAAGATTGATGACAAACGT
This sequence comes from Palaemon carinicauda, assembly GCF_036898095.1. Taxonomy (NCBI): domain Eukaryota; kingdom Metazoa; phylum Arthropoda; class Malacostraca; order Decapoda; family Palaemonidae; genus Palaemon; species Palaemon carinicauda. The sequence continues at coordinate 34,776,701 of NC_090741.1, read as the reverse complement.
ACTAAATAACTCAGTCAGGCCATTATTATTTGCATCAAGTTAGGTTTATATGAATGTTTAAGTCCCCTAGATTAACCAGTCACATGATTGATAGCATGGCACATGGTTGATCGCATGATTGATTGTAAGATTGATGACAAATGTACTAAATAACTCAGTCAGGCCATTATTATTTGCATCAAGTTAGGTTTATATGAATGTTTAAGTCCCCTAGATTAACCAGTCACATGATTGATAGCATGGCACATGGTTGATCGCATGATTGATTGTAAGATTGATGACAAACGTACTAAATAACTCAGTCAGGCCATTATTATTTGCATCAAGTTAGGTTTATATGAATGTTAAGTCCCCTAGATTAACCAGTCACATGATTGATAGCATGGCACATGGTTGATCGCATGATTGATTGTAAGATTGATGACAAATGTACTAAATAACTCAGTCAGGCCATTATTATTTGCATCAAGTTAGGTTTATATGAATGTTTAAGTCCCCTAGATTAACCAGTCACATGATTGATAGCATGGCACATGGTTGATCGCATGATTGATTGTAAGATTGATGACAAACGTACTAAATAACTCAGTCAGGCCATTATATTTGCATCAGGTTAGGTTTATATGAATGTTTAAGTCCCCTAGATTAACCAGTCACATGATTGATAGCATGGCACATGGTTGATCGCATGATTGATTGTAAGATTGATGACAAACGTACTAAATAACTCAGTCAGGCCATTATTATTTGCATCAAGTTAGGTTTATATGAATGTTTAAGTCCCCTAGATTAACCAGTCACATGATTGATAGCATGGCACATGGTTGATCGCATGATTGATTGTAAGATTGATGACAAACGTACTAAATAACTCAGTCAGGCCATTATTATTTGCATCAAGTTAGGTTTATATGAATGTTAAGTCCCTAGATTAACCAGTCACATGATTGATAGCATGGCACATGGTTGATCGCATGATTGATTGTAAGATTGATGACAAATACTAAATAACTCAGTCAGGCCATTATTATTTGCATCAAGTTAGGTTTATATGAATGTTTAAGTCCCCTTGATTAACCAGTCACATGATTGATAGCATGGCACATGGTTGATCGCATGATTGATTGTAAGATTGATGACAAACTTACTAAATAACTCAGTCAGGCCATTATATTTGCATCAAGTTAGGTTTATATGAATGTTTAAGTCCCCTAGATTAACCAGTCACATGATTGATAGCATGGCACATGGTTGATCGCATGATTGATTGTAAGATTGATGACAAACTTACTAAATAACTCAGTCAGGCCATTATTATTTGCATCAAGTTAGGTTTATATGAATGTTTAAGTCCCCTAGATTAACCAGTCACATGATTGATAGCATGGCACATGGTTGATCGCATGATTGATTGTAAGATTGATGACAAACGTACTAAATAACTCAGTCAGGCCATTATTATTTGCATCAAGTTAGGTTTATATGAATGTTTAAGTCCCCTAGATTAACCAGTCACATGATTGATAGCATGGCACATGGTTGATCGCATGATTGATTGTAAGATTGATGACAAATGTACTAAATAACTCAGTCAGGCCATTATTATTTGCATCAAGTTAGGTTTATATGAATGTTTAAGTCCCCTTAGATTAACCAGTCACATGATTGATAGCATGGCACATGGTTGATCGCATGATTGATTGTAAGATTGATGACAAACGTACTAAATAACTCAGTCAGGCCATTATTATTTGCATCAAGTTAGGTTTATATGAATGTTTAAGTCCCTTGATTAACCATGATTGAGCATCACATGATTGATAGCATGGCACATGGTTGATCGCATGATTGATTGTAAGATTGATGACAAACGTACTAAATAACTCAGTCAGGCCATTATTATTTGCATCAAGTTAGGTTTATATGAATGTTTAAGTCCCCTAGATTAACCAGTCACATGATTGATAGCATGGCACATGGTTGATCGCATGATTGATTGTAAGATTGATGACAAACGTACTAAATAACTCAGTCAGGCCATTATTATTTGCATCAAGTTAGGTTTATATGAATGTTTAAGTCCCCTAGATTAACCAGTCACATGATTGATAGCATGGCACATGGTTGATCGCATGTGATTGTAAGATTGATGACAAACATACTAAATAACTCAGTCAGGCCATTATTATTTGCATCAAGTTAGGTTTATATGAATGTTTAAGTCCCCTAGATTAACCAGTCACATGATTGATATGGCACATGTTGATCACATGGTTGATCGCATGATTTGATTGTAAGATTGATGACAAACGTACTAAATAACTCAGTCAGGCCATTATTATTTGCATCAAGTTAGGTTTATATGAATGTTAAGTCCCCTAGATTAACCAGTCACATGATTGATAGCATGGCACATGTTGATCGTGTGGCATGATTGATGATTGATTGTAAGATTGATGACAAACGTACTAAATAACTCAGTCAGGCCATTATTATTTGCATCAAGTTAGGTTTATATGAATGTTTAAGTCCCCTAGATTAACCAGTCACATGATTGATAGCATGGCACATGGTTGATCGCATGATTGATTGTAAGATTGATGACAAACGTACTAAATAACTCAGTCAGGCCATTATTATTTGCATCAAGTTAGGTTTATATGAATGTTTAAGTCCCCTAGATTAACCAGTCACATGATTGATAGCATGGCACATGGTTGATCGCATGATTGATTGTAAGATTGATGACAAACGTACTAAATAACTCAGTCAGGCCATTATTATTTGCATCAAGTTAGGTTTATATGAATGTTTAAGTCCCCTAGATTAACCAGTCACATGATTGATAGCATGGCACATGTTGATCGCATGATTGATTGTAAGATTGATGACAAACTTACTAAGTAACTCAGTCAGGCCATTATTATTTGCATCAAGTTAGGTTTATATGAATGTTAAGTCCCCTAGATTAACCAGTCACATGATTGATAGCATGGCACATGGTTGATCGCATGATTGATTGTAAGATTGATGACAAACGTACTAAATAACTCAGTCAGGCCATTATTATTTGCATCAAGTTAGGTTTATATGAATGTTTAAGTCCCCTAGATTAACCAGTCACATGATTGATAGCATGGCACATGGTTGATCGCATGATTGATTGTAAGATTGATGACAAACGTACTAAATAACTCAGTCAGGCCATTATTATTTGCATCAAGTTAGGTTTATATGAATGTTTCAAGTCCCCTAGATTAACCAGTCACATGATTGATAGCATGGCACATGGTTGATCGCATGATTGAGTGTAAGATTGATGACAAATGACTAAATAACTCAGTCAGGCCATTATTATTTGCATCAGTTAGGTTTATATGAATGTTTAAGTCCCCTAGATTAACCAGTCACATGATTGATAGCATGGCACATGGTTGATCGCATGATTGATTGTAAGATTGATGACAAACTTACTAAGTAACTCAGTCAGGCCATTATTATTTGCATCAGGTTAGGTTTATATGAATGTTTAAGTCCCCTAGATTAACCAGTCACATGATTGATAGCATGGCACATGGTTGATCGCATGATTGATTGTAAGATTGATGACAAATGTACTAAATAACTCAGTCAGGCCATTATTATTTGCATCAAGTTAGGTTTATATGAATTTCAAGTCCCCTAGATTAACCAGTCACATGATTGATAGCATGGCACATGGTTGATCGCATGATTGATTGTAAGATTGATGACAAATTACTAAATAACTCAGTCAGGCCATTATTATTTGCATCAAGTTAGGTTTATATGAATGTTTAAGTCCCCTAGATTAACCAGTCACATGATTGATAGCATGGCACATGGTTGATCGCATGATTGATTGTAAGATTGATGACAAACGTACTAAATAACTCAGTCAGGCCATTATTGTTTGCATCAAGTTAGGTTTATATGAATGTTTAAGTCCCCTAGATTAACCAGTCACATGATTGATAGCATGGCACATGGTTGATCGCATGATTGATTGTAAGATTGATGACAAACTTACTAAGTAACTCAGTCAGGCCATTATTATTTGCATCAAGTTAGGTTTATATGAATGTTTAAGTCCCTTGATTGACCAAGCCCATGATTGATAGCATGGCACATGGTTGATCGCATGATTGATTGTAAGATTGATGACAAATTACTAAATAACTCAGTCAGGCCATTATTATTTGCATCAGGTTAGGTTTATATGAATGTTTAAGTCCCCTAGATTAACCAGTCACATGATTGATAGCATGGCACATGGTTGATCGCATGATTGATTGTAAGATTGATGACAAACTTACTAAATAACTCAGTCAGGCCATTATTATTTGCATCAGGTTAGGTTTATATGAATGTTTAAGTCCCCTTGATTGATCAAGCCCATGATTGATAGCATGGCACATGGTTGATCGCATGATTGATTGTAAGATTGATGACAAACGTACTAAATAACTCAGTCAGGCCATTATTCATTTGCATCAGGTTAGGTTTATATGAATGTTTAAGTCCCCTAGATTAACCAGTCACATGATTGATAGCATGGCACATGGTTGATCGCATGATTGATTGTAAGATTGATGACAAACTTACTAAATAACTCAGTCAGGCCATTATTATTTGCATAGGTTAGGTTTATATGAATGTTTAAGTCCGTTTGATTGATCAGTCACATGATTGATAGCATGGCACATGGTTGATCGCATGATTGATTGTAAGATTGATGACAAACGTACTAAATAACTCAGTCAGGCCATTATATTTGCATCAGGTTAGGTTTATATGAATGTTTAAGTCCCCTAGATTAACCAGTCACATGATTGATAGCATGGCACATGGTTGATCGCATGATTGATTGTAAGATTGATGACAAACGTACTAAATAACTCAGTCAGGCCATTATTGTTTGCATCAAGTTAGGTTTATATGAATGTTTAAGTCCCCTAGATTAACCAGTCACATGATTGATAGCATGGCACATGATTGATCGCATGATTGATTGTGATATTGATGACAAACTTACTAAGTAACTCAGTCAGGCCATTATTATTTGCATCAAGTTAGGTTTATATGAATGTTTAAGTCCCCTAGATTAACCAGTCACATGATTGATAGCATGGCACATGTTGATCGCATGATTGATTGTAAGATTGATGACAAATTTACTAATAACTCAGTCAGGCCATTATTAATTGCATCAAGTTAGGTTTATATGAATGTTCAAGTCCCCTTGATTAACCAAGCCACATGATTGATGGCATGGCACATGGTTGATCGCATGATTGATTGTAAGATTGATGACAAACGTACTAAATAACTCAGTCAGGCCATTATCATTTGCATCAAGTTAGGTTTATATGAATGTTTAAGTCCCCTAGATTAACCAGTCACATGATTGATAGCATGGCACATGGTTGATCGCATGATTGATTGTAAGATTGATGACAAACGTATTAAATAACTCAGTCAGGCCATTATCATTTGCATCAAGTTAGGTTTATATGAATGTTTAAGTCCCCTAGATTAACCAGTCACATGATTGATAGCATGGCAATGGTTGATCGCATGATTGATTGTAAGATTGATGACAAACGTACTAAATAACTCAGTCAGGCCTTTATTGTTTGCATCGAGTTAGGTTTATATGAATGTTCAAGTCCCTAGATTAACCAGTCACATGATTGATAGCATGGCACATGGTTGATCGCATGATTGATTGTAAGATTGATGACAAATGTACTAAATAACTCAGTCAGGCCATTATTGTTTGCATCAAGTTAGGTTTATATGAATGTTCAAGTCCCCTAGATTAACCAGTCACATGATTGATAGCATGGCACATGGTTGATCGCAATGATTGATTGTAGATTGATGACAAACGTACTAAATAACTCAGTCAGGCCATTATTGTTTGCATCAAGTTAGGTTTATATGAATGTTCAAGTCCCTTAGATTAACCAGTCACATGATTGATAGCATGGCACATGGTTGATCCATGATTGATTGTAAGATTGATGACAAACGTACTAAATAACTCAGTCAGGCCATTATTGTTTGCATCAAGTTAGGTTTATATGAATGTTTAAGTCCCTAGATTAACCAGTCACATGATTGATAGCATGGCACATGGTTGATCGCATGATTGACTGTAAGATTGATGACAAACTTACTAAGTAACTCAGTCAGGCCATTATTATTTGCATCAGGTTAGGTTTATATGAATGTTTAAGTCCCCTAGATTAACCAGTCACATGATTGATAGCATGGCACATGATTGATCGCATGATTGATTATAAGATTGATGACAAACTTACTAAGTAACTCAGTCAGGCCATTATTATTTGCATCAGGTTAGGTTTATATGAATGTTTAAGTCCCCTTGATTGACCAGCCCATGATTGATAGCATGGCACATGATTGATCGCATGATCGATTGTAAGATTGATGACAAATGTACTAAATAACTCAGTCAGGCCATTATTGTTTGCATCAAGTTAGGTTTATATGAATGTTCAAGTCCCCTAGATTAACCGGTCACATGATTGATAGCATGGCACATGGTTGATCGCATGATTGATTGTAAGATTGATGACAATCGTACTAAATAACTCAGTCAGGCCATTATTGTTTGCATCAAGTTAGGTTTATATGAATGTTCAAGTCCCCTAAATTAACCAGTCACATGATTGATAGCATGGCACATGGTTGATCGCATGTTTGTTTGTAAGATTGATGACAAATGTACTAAATAACTCAGTCAGGCCATTATTGTTTGCATCAAGTTAGGTTTATATGAATGTTTAAGTCCCCTAGATTAACCAGTCACATGATTGATAGCATGGCACATGGTTGATCGCATGATTGATTGTAAGATTGATGACAAATCGTACTAAATAACTCAGTCAGGCCATTATTGTTTGCATCAAGTTAGGTTTATATGAATGTTCAAGTCCCCTAGATTAACCAGTCACATGATTGATAGCATGGCACATGGTTGATCGCATGATTGATTGTAAGATTGATGACAAATGTACTAAATAACTCAGTCAGGCCATTATTATTTGCATCAAGTTAGGTTTATATGAATGTTTAAGTCCCCTAGATTAACCAGTCACATGATTGATAGCATGGCACATGGTTGATCGCATGATTGATTGTAAGATTGATGACAAACGTACTAAATAACTCAGTCAGGCCATTATTGTTTGCATCAAGTTAGGTTTATATGAATGTTTAAGTCCCCTAGATTAACCAGTCACATGATTGATAGCATGGCACATGGTTGATCGCATGATTGATTGTAAGTTGATGACAAATCGTACTAAATAACTCAGTCAGGCCATTATTGTTTGCATCAAGTTAGGTTTATATGAATGTACAAGTCCCCTAGATTAACCAGTCACATGATTGATAGCATGGCACATGGTTGATCGCATGTTTGATATAAGATTGATGACAAATGTACTAAATAACTCAGTCAGGCCATTATTGTTTGCATCAAGTTAGGTTTATATGAATGTTTAAGTCCCCTAGATTAACCAGTCACATGATTGATAGCATGGCACATGGTTGATCGCATGATTGATTGTAAGATTGATGACAATCGTACTAAATAACTCAGTCAGGCCATTATTTTTGCATCAAGTTAGGTTTATATGAATTCAAGTCCCCTAGATTAACCAAGTCACATGATTGATAGCATGGCACATGGTTGATCGCATGATTGATTGTAAGATTGATGACGAATGAACTAAATAACTCAGTCAGGCCATTATTATTTGCATCAAGTTAGGTTTATATGAATGTTTAAGTCCCCTAGATTAACCAGTCACATGATTGATAGCATGGCACATGGTTGATCGCATGATTGATTGTAAGATTGATGACAAACTTACTAAATAACTCAGTCAGGCCATTATATTTGCATCAAGTTAGGTTTATATGAATGTTTAAGTCCCCTAGATTAACCAGTCACATGATTGATAGCATGGCACATGGTTGATCGCATGATTGATTGTAAGATTGATGACAAACTTACTAAATAACTCAGTCAGGCCATTATTATTTGCATCAAGTTAGGTTTATATGAATGTTAAGACCCCTTAGATTAACCAGTCACATGATTGATAGCATGCACATGGTTGATCGCATGATTGATTGTAAGATTGATGACAAACGTACTAAATAACTCAGTCAGGCCATTATTATTTGCATCAAGTTAGGTTTATATGAATGTTCAAGTCCCTTAGATTAACCAGTCACATGATTGATAGCATGGCACATGGTTGATCGCATGATTGATTGTAAGATTGATGACAAACGTACTAAATAACTCAGTCAGGCCATTATTGTTTGCATCAAGTTAGGTTTATATGAATGTTTAAGTCCCCTAGATTAACCAGTCACATGATTGAAGCATGGCACATGGTTGATCGCATGATTGACTGTAAGATTGATGACAAACTTACTAAGTAACTCAGTCAGGCCATTATTATTTGCATCAGGTTAGGTTTATATGAATGTTTAAGTCCCCTAGATTAACCAGTCACATGATTGATAGCATGGCACATGATTGATCGCATGATTGATGTAAGATTGATGACAAACTTACTAAGTAACTCAGTCAGGCCATTATTATTTGCATCAGGTTAGGTTTATATGAATGATTAAGTCCCCTTGATTGACCAGCCACATGATTGATAGCATGGCACATGATTGATCGCATGATCGATTGTAAGATTGATGACAAATGTACTAAATAACTCAGTCAGGCCATTATTGTTTGCATCAAGTTAGTTTATATGAATGTTCAAGTCCCCTAGATTAACCAGTCACATGATTGATAGCATGGCACATGGTTGATCGCATGATTGATTGTAAGATTGATGACAAATCGTACTAAATAACTCAGTCAGGCCATTATTGTTTGCATCAAGTTAGGTTTATATGAATGTTCAAGTCCCCTAAATTAACCAGTCACATGATTGATAGCATGGCACATGGTTGATCGCATGTTTGATTGTAAGATTGATGACAAATGTACTAAATAACTCAGTCAGGCCATTATTGTTTGCATCAAGTTAGGTTTATATGAATGTTTAAGTCCCCTAGATTAACCAGTCACATGATTGATAGCATGGCACATGGTTGATCGCATGATTGAGTGTAAGATTGATGACAAATGTACTAAATAACTCAGTCAGGCCATTATTATTTGCATCAAGTTAGGTTTATATGAATGTTTAAGTCCCCTAGATTAACCAGTCACATGATTGATAGCATGGCACATGGTTGATCGCATGATTGATTGTAAGATTGATGACAATCGTACTAAATAACTCAGTCAGGCCATTATTATTTGCATCAAGTTAGGTTTATATGAATGTTTAAGTCCCCTAGATTAACCAGTCACATGATTGATAGCATGGCACATGGTTGATCGCATGATTGATTGTAAGATTGATGACAAATGTACTAAATAACTCAGTCAGGCCATTATTATTTGCATCAAGTTAGGTTTATATGAATGTTTAAGTCCCCTAGATTAACCAGTCACATGATTGATAGCATGGCACATGGTTGATCGCATGATTGATTGTAAGGTTGATGACAATCGTACTAAATAACTCTGTCAGGCCATTATTGTTTGCATCAAGTTAGGTTTATATGAATGTTTAAGTCCCCTAGATTAACCAGACACATGATTGATAGCATGGCACATGGTTGATCGCATGATTGATTGTAAGGTTGATGACAATCGTACTAAATAACTCAGTCAGGCCATTATTGTTTGCATCAAGTTAGGTTTATATGAATGTACAAGTCCCCTAGATTAACCAGTCACATGATTGATACCATGGCACATGGTTGATTGCATGTTTGAATGTAAGATTGATGACAAATGTACTAAATACCTCAGTCAGGCCATTATTGTTTGCATCAAGTTAGGTTTATATGAATGTTTAAGTCCCCTAGATTAACCAGTCACATGATTGATAGCATGGCACATGGTTGATCGCATGATTGATTGTAAGGTTGATGACAATCGTACTAAATAACTCAGTCAGGCCATTATTGTTTGCATCAAGTTAGGTTTATATGAATGTACAAGTCCCCTAGATTAACCAGTCACATGATTGATAGCATGGCACATGGTTGATCGCATGATTGAGTGTAAGATTGATGACAAATGAACTAAATAACTCAGTCAGGCCATTATTATTTGCATCAAGTTAAGTTTATATGAATGTTTAAGTCCCCTAGATTAACCAGTCACATGATTGATAGCATGGCACATGGTTGATCGCATGATTGATTGTAAGATTGATGACAAACTTACTAAGTAACTCAGTCAGGCCATTAATATTTGCATCAGGTTAGGTTTATATGAATGTTTAAGTCCCCTAGATTAACCAGTCACATGATTGATAGCATGGCACATGGTTGATTGCATGATTGATTGTAAGATTGATGACAAACTTACTAAGTAACTCAGTCAGGCCATTATTATTTAAATCAAATTAGGTTTATATAAATGTTTAAGACCCCTTGATTGACCAAGCACATGATTGATAGCATGCCCCATGGTTGATCGCATGATTGATTGTAAGATTGATGACAAACGTACTAAATAACTCAGTCAGGCCATTATTATTTGCATCAAGTTAGTTTTATATGAATGTTCAATTCCCATAGATTAACCAGTCACATCATTGATAGCATGGCACATGGTTGATCGCATAATTGAGTGTAAGATTGATGACAAATGAACTAAATAACTCAGTCAGGCCATTATTATTTGCATCAGGTTAGGTTTATATGAATGTTTATGTCCCCTTGATTGACCAAGAACATGATTGATCGCATGGCACATGATTGATCGCAGGATTCATTGTAAGATTGATGACAAACTTACTAAGTAACTCAGTCAGGCCATTAATATTTGCATCAGGTTAGGTTTATATGAATGTTTAAGTCCCCTAGATTAACCAGTCACATGATTGATAGCATGGCACATGGTTGATTGCATGATTGATTGTAAGATTGATGACAAACTTACTAAGTAACTCAGTCAGGCCATTATTATTTAAATCAAATTAGGTTTATATAAATGTTAAAGACCCCTTGATTGACCAAGCACATGATTGATAGCATGCCCCATGGTTGATCGCATGATTGATTGTAAGATTGATGACAAACGTACTAAATAACTCAGTCAGGCCATTATTATTTGCATCAAGTTAGTTTTATATGAATGTTCAAGTCCCATAGATTAACCAGTCACATGATTGATAGCATGGCACATGGTTGATCGCATGATTGAGTGTAAGATTGATGACAAATGAACTAAATAACTCAGTCAGGCCATTATTATTTGCATCAGGTTAGGTTTATATGAATGTTTATGTCCCCTTGATTGACCAAGCACATGATTGATCGCATGGCACATGACTGATCGCAGGATTCATTGTAAGATTGATGACAATCGTACTAAAAAACTCAGTCAGGCCATTATTATTTTCAACAAATTAGGTTTATATGAATGTTTAAGTCCCTTGATTGACCAACCACATGATTGATCGCATGGCACATGATTGATCGCATGGCACATGATTGATCGCATGATCGATTGTAAGATTGATGACAAACGTACTAAATAACTCAATCAGGCCATTATTATTTGCATCAAGTTATGTTTATATGAATGTTTAAGTCCCCTAGATTAACCAGTCACATGATTGATCGCATGGCACATGATTGATCGCATGGCACATGATAGATCACATGATCGATTGTAAGACTGATGACAAACATACTAAATAACTCAGTCAGGCCATTATTATTTGCATCAAGTTATGTTTATATGAATGTTTAAGTCCCCTAGATTAACCAGTCACAAGATTGATCGCATGGCACATGATTGATCGCATGCTCGATTGTGAGATTGTTGACAAACATACTAAATAACTCAGTCAGGCCATTATTATTTGCATCAAGTTAGGTTTATAGGAATGTTGAAGTTGCCTAGATTAACCAGTCACATGATTGATCGCATGGCACATGATTGATCGCATGGCACATAATTGATCGCATGGCACATGATTGATCGCAGGATCGATTGTATGATTGATGACAAACGTACTAAATAACTCAGTCAGGCCATTATTATTTGCATCAAGTTAGGTTTATAGGAATGTTGAAGTCCCCTAGATTAACCAGTCACATGATTGATCGCATGGCACATGATTGATCGCGTGGCACATGATTGATCGCATGCTCGATTGTAAGATTGATGACAAACATACTAAATAACTCAGTCAGGACATTATTATTTGCATCAAGTTAGGTTTATATGAATGTTTAAGTCCCCTAGATTAACCAGTCACATGACTGATAACATGTCACATGGTTGATCGCATGATTGATTGTAAGATTGATGACAAACGTACTAAATAACTCAGTCAGGCCATTATTATTTGCATCAAGTTAGGTTTATATGAATGTTTAAGTCCCCTAGATTAACCAGTCACATGATTGATAGCATGGCACATGTTTGATCGCATAATTGATGGTATGATTGATGACAAACGTACTAAATAACTCTGTCAGGCCATTATTATTTGCATCAAGTTAGGTTTATATGAATGTTTAAGTCCCATAGATTAACCAGTCACATGATTGATAGCATGGCACATGTTTGATCGCATAATTGATGGTATGATTGATGACAAACGTACTAAATAACTCAGTCAGGCCATTATTATTTGCATCAAGCTAGGTTTATATGAATGTTCAAGTCCCCTAGATTAACCAGTCACATGATTGATAGCATGGCACATGGTTGATCGCATGATTGATTGTAAGATTGATGACAAACGTACTAAATAACTCTGTCAGGCCATTATTATTTGCATCAAGTTAGATTTATATGAATGTTTAAGTCCCATAGATTAACCAGTCACATGATTGATAGCATGGCACATGGTTGATCGCATGATTGATTGTAAGATTGATGACAAACGTACTAAATAACTCTCTCAGGCCATTATTATTTGCATCAAGTTAGGTTTATATGAATGTTTAAGTCCCCTAGATTAGCCAGTCACATGATTGATAGCATGGCACATGGTTGATCGCATAATTGATTGTAAGATTGATGACAAACGTACTAAATAACTCTGTCAGGCCATTATTGTTTGCATCAAGTTAGGTTTATATGAATGTTCAAGTCCCCTTGATTGACCAAACACCTGATTGATAGCCTGACACATGGTTGATCGCATGATTGATTGTAAGATTGATGACAAACGTACTAAATAACTCAGTCAGACCATTATAATTTGCATCAAGTTAGGTTTATATGAATGTTTAAGTCCCCTTGTTTGTCCAAGCACATGATTGATCGCATGGCACATGATTGATCGCGTAATTTTAAGTAAATAAACTATATGATAAAAGTAATGAACAATTAACATAAAATATTTCAAGAACAGTAAGAAAGTTAGAATAAATCTTTCATGTATGAACTATATATATGTAAACAACATAGTGCCTGAATCCATTGTCTTTTTTTCATCCCCTTTCTTCATTTGTAATCTCTTGGGACCCAGTGCGTTATTTTTATAGTTCATATATCATCTGTCATTATGTCTTTCACATGCTCTTTTCTTTTTCTTACATGCCCGGCTATTCTCTACTTTATTTGTTCTCGCATCGAAGTTGCTCTTTTTCTGTCACATATTGGAATTCCCATCATTATTCTTTCCTTAACTCTTTGAGTTTTAACTAGCTTATGTTCTACGGATTTAGTAATGCTCCAAATTTCTGATGTATAAGTTAATACTGGATGGCTATCTCTGTTAATACTTTTCCTTTTTTGAGAAAATGGACTTTTATATTTCACAATAACTTTTTGTCTACCAACAGATCTTCCTCCCATGCATATCCATCTTTTAATTTCGGCCTGGTGTCCTGTCGAAACACTTTCTTTCTGGCCTAAGTATGTATATTAAGGACGGAAAGTAAATTTCAGTAAAACAAATTTAATATTCAATGAAAATACATAGACGATAACTAAGGGTTTAGGACGAGTTAATGAATATACATACTTAGGCCAGAAAGAAAGTGTTTCGACAGGACACCAGGCCGAAATTAAAAGATGGATATGCATGGGAGGAAGATCTGTTGGTAGACAAAAAGTTATTGTGAAATATAAAAGTCCATTTTCTCAAAAAAGGAAAAGTATTAACAGAGATAGCCATCCAGTATTAACTTATACATCAGAAATTTGGAGCATTACTAAATCCGTAGAACATAAGCTAGTTAAAACTCAAAGAGTTAAGGAAAGAATAATGATGGGAATTCCAATATGTGACAGAAAAAGAGCAACTTCGATGCGAGAATCATTATAATGTAGTAATCATTTCTATACGATATTATGTTTTCATTGTAAAAAGTTGTAAGTTCGAACTGAATT
>NC_090741.1:34754695-34757195 GCF_036898095.1 Palaemon carinicauda | reverse complement strand
AAACGTTTGACTCTACAAGGCTCTTGAAGAGTTGGAAGACCCAGCCCTACATGACATATGACTATGAAGCGTGAAGTAAGAGATGATGAATGGAAAAGTATAGAATTAAAAGCTCAAGATAGAGACGACTGGCGAAATCTAATCGAGGTCCTTTGCGTCAATCGGCGTAGGAGGAGATGATGATGATGACAGAAGGAGAGATATAGGATGAGAGAGAGAGAGAGAGAGAGAGAGAGAGAGAGAGAGAGAGAGAGAGAGAGAGAGAGAGAGAGATCACAGTGAGTTGATTTGTTCACTATGATAAGAAGTCAATTGAACAATAAAAAAGGGCGGCCATTTGTGACTTGATTATTGAAGAGTTGTTTTAAAACAACCGTTTTCATTCCTGTTGTGTAATTGACTGTTGGCCATATTAAGTTCTCAAACTTTACGATTTATTTTTCTTACTATTTTTCTTTTTTATAAGAAATTACGACTACAAATATAGTTGATAAGTTAGAGGTAATAGGATTGCCAGGGCACCAGCCACCTGTTGAGGTACTTCCGCTAGAAAGTTGTTGGATCCTTTATTAAGATACTTTATTTTGATTGTTATTACTTCTCTTGTAGTTTATTTATTCCCTTTTTTCTTGTGTCACTCAGGCTATTTTACTCTGTTTGGATCCCTTGGGCTTATAGCATCCTGTTTTACCAACTAGTAAATAGGCGAAGGAGAAGACGATGATAATACTCGACTTACATAATATGCGGCGTATGACGAATAAAAACTCAATCCTAAATGTAGCTTACTTGACAAAACCATAATATTCACTTCATATAATGAAAGATAAAACTACAGGTATTCCTTATCATAAAATGTGTCTGTCAGTTCTTTCATATACTCTGTATTAACATGACATCTATTTAACATTTCTTCTCCATGGAATTTTTTCTTTGGAAACCATTACTCTTCCAGAAATAAGTCTTATTTCCAGCACATTTTAACATTATTGAACTCCAAACCCGCCAGCGAATCCATCTCTTGGTATATCGGGGACTTGGGGGAAGACGGGGCTTGTTTAATCTATGCTCTTCATGTGGTCTTACTTATCGGTCTTTGTAGTGTCTCTTCAACCCCTAGTTGCGCTCAATTTTCAGCCTTCTGCTATACCTCTATACCTGCTTTTTTCCTTACATTTTGCTTTCCAGCCTGTTGAGTTTTCCATTTATACTGCATCTTCGGAGTTTCCCTCATTTGCAAATTGAGCACTGATTGCTCCTCCCCCCCCCCCCCATTTTGACCTAATTAAACAAATCCTTTTCTGATTTGTTATATTAATTTTCGTTACATCAAGTAACACAATTGTTTTTCTTATTGCAAGTTAATATATTTTCGAAGGGGCCATCCTTTTATTTTTGGTGTTTTACCACTATAAAATCTACTCTGTACTTTAGAATGAATGAAGACTATTTTACTCATCTCTGTAGATGAAACAAACAATGGTGCCAGATATGGGGATTTATCCCTAGATTTGTGGATTTATCCCTACATTTGGGAATATATCCTTAGATTTGGGGATTTTGGATAATTGGTGACGATATTCTATACATATTTATATGAAGAAGAAACAGAGATGAGTAAACTTTTATATTGTTGCAATTACATGAAGTATAGTGAGTAATTTATATATATAGAAATAAAATATATTTCTGGAAATGGGGATTTTTGGGTGGTTTTGGGGATTTTTAGACTAACCCATCTGGCAACAATGGAAACAAGTCTGTAATAATTTACACCTATCACATGAAAGGTATTTGACATTTACAATGTTAAGGAGGGTTAATAAGAGTCCTAATCATATTTGAATATACCATTTAATAATCCTTACGTGTTTCCATATGGGTCGGAAGGCAAAGTCCATAGCATGAGTAAATTTGTTTGCTTGCAATTATAGCTATTGCATTTGATGGAAGGGGGGGGGGGTGCTGTTGGACACCAAATTGAAGTTTAGGAGACACCCAATTTTTGGGCAGTAGAATACTGAAACTAGTAATGGTATTTTATTTTTATTTTATTTTCTGTACATAATTTATTTCATTGATGGTGACTTCCTTTAGGCATATATATATATATATATATATATATATATATATATATATATATATATATATATATATATATATATATATATATATATATATATATATATCTATCTATCTATCTATCTGTATATATATATATATATATAGATAGATAGATAGATAGATAGATAGATAGATATATATATTTGTATATATACACATATATATAAATATATATATATAAATATATATATATATATATATATATATATATATATATATATATATATATATGTGTGTGTGTGTGTATATAAGTATATATATAAGTTCTTTAGAGAGAAAAACTACTTATTTTTCGGACTTCACATATTGAAACTAGTTAACTTTAATGACCGGATATGTTTGCTCATGCAAGTGTGCAAGCGCCCGTACCTGGCCG
>NC_090741.1:34734695-34752195 GCF_036898095.1 Palaemon carinicauda | reverse complement strand
TAGTCAAAAATGAAGAAAAATGCATGGAAAATACAGATCTATATATGGTATATTGCTACCAAATGATTATGTGGTACCACCCCCCAAAAAAACTGATGTACATATGATTCGGTAACTTGTTAAAGAATAGTTGTTACCTTGGTAAAGATATAATGACAGTGCACAAAAAAAATTCTTGGTACGTACACGCACCATGGTTTCATATATATATATATATATATATATATATATATATATATATATATATATATATATATATATATATATATATATATATATATATATATATATATATATATATATATATATATATATATATATATGTATATATATATATATATATATATATATATATATATATATATATATATATATATATATATATGTATATATATATATATATATATATATATATATATATATATATATATATATATATATATATATGGCTTATATATTTTATTAGATGCCCAAAAAATTTTTTTTTTTTAAATGTTTTTAAAATGCAAATGTTCTAGAGTTTCTTCAACTACATATTACTAGCGTACTGACCGCTTTTCATACACTTCACTATTCCATACAATTTCACCCCTGAGTCAAGTGAAATGGCCAATTTCAAATGGCTCTAAATTGAAATGCTTTCAAAATACATGAAGTGTTATCTGGACATGGCAAAACGTTCCTCTTGAGCTCCACCTGTTTTTGCCTTAACCTAAGCCAAACAAAGATGTTAACAGCGATAAAAGTCATCACCGTAACGCTGATTGATGCCAGCAACACGTAGAAATGAAGATTCCATTCTTCATAAGTCGGTGACGGGTGGTCCATCTCGGTTAATATCATCAACCGATTAGCCACTCGTGCGTTGTATGGGAGAGGTAAGGATGGGATTGTAGTGGTCCACGTGAAATTTGCGAAGTAGGACCGTTCCCTGATGATAGTGTTAATTCCTTGGACCGTGTAATTCGGGGACGTACCGATGCAAACGTCCGCTGCTATGAATACCTGGGAATGGGATGTGGATCCGTCCGGGCATGATACATTGAAGCCGGCTTTGTCGTATCGTATCCATGAGCCGTTGTTCAATCTGCAATGGAACGTATTATCGTCAAAAGGATAAAGTTTTTTAAGACAATTTTCATGTTTGGGAGAGAGCACCGTTTAGCACTATACCTAAATCGCATGAATCCATTGATATATTATGGAATTCAAAGGAGTCGGATGTACATACTTTATTATTCATTTCTTCTGAACAGTGAGTTAATTTATCTAAGTCTTTGATGACCGTATATGTTTCCTTATCTGGGGAAATCAATACGTGTCCTGTCAAACTGGATATTACTGGACTTGAGTTATTCGTCATGAAAGTCGGGAATGGTGATATCTTGTATGATTGCCAGGCATCGGAAGAATCAAAGGGAACTGTAATCATGATCCTGTAATTTTCAACGCTTACTGTAATTAGGCTATAATAAAATTCTAACCTATGGGCGTCTAACAAAGGAACATAACCTATTTTCTCCAGTCCGTTCTCCAAAATTAACGTTAAGTCTTTTATTGGCAACAGATGTAGTAATAAAACACCTTTAGTTGCTAATGTAATAGCTTCCACAGTATCTTTCGATTTCTCAATAAAATGTGAAATTTTTGTATGGATATGATCTATTTTGGAATTATAATACGTTAACATTGCCAACAAGTTTTACTAGATATTACTAGAATGTTCGTTCACCAAACTCATAATTTGACTAATTGATGTTAATTGATTCCTTAGTTCTGATAAAACTAGTTTGTTTTCATTTTCTAAAAACTCAATTCTCTTATTTTGATTACTGATTTTAAGACGATTTGAAATCCCTAAGCCTAAACTTGCAACAGATCCAAAGATGTTCAGTGCAGCAAAAATAAACGGGTTACGTCTTTCAAGGTTAGTGTGTCTTACTGTCCACATCAGAAGGTCACAAGCCAAAGATTCTGCCTTATAAGTCTTATTTTGCAAGTCTTGTGATAGCATTTCTGCTACGCTTAGTGTCGGTGCAAGCGAACTCTGTATTAAAAGGAAAATGTCGTTTATGCACATCATTTAATGAAGCAGCACACCTTGAAATGTGGCTCTTTGAGCTACTGACGTCATTCTCTGGGAGAAAAATAGCTTGCATGTTTACTTCTATAATTATATTGCTTGCAGTAAATAAAAAAGTCTTCTGTTCTCTCTACTATAGTGCCATATTTAAAATCTATACCTTTAGTTTTAGGGCTCTTCCCACACGAGAAAAATGTCTGAGCGAACAATATCGCTCCTAACAATAAAAATTTCATTTTGGAAACCTGCAATGAGAAAAAATATATGTAATTACTCCTGTATTAAGAAGAAGAAAAATGTTAACATACAAATATTATACAAGTTTCATAGATACAAAAATTTCACTCACTTCCTTCTCTCTTATTTTAATTTCTTATGTGAGCCAATGGTACAATTCTCTCATCAGTGGGTTGGGATACGTTTTGAACTCTAAATCTATTGGCCGTTAATGTTTCCAAAATATTAAATGGGCCTTCAAACTTAGGTGTTAGTTTGTAATTGAGTCCTTTACGTACATTTACCTGTATGTATACATTATCACCCACGGTATATGTTTTAGTTGGCTTCACTATTTCATCATGATTCCTTTTCATTATGATTTGTGATTCTTCTAAATTCTTTCGAAGGATATCATAATGACTTTTGCTTGCATTTATAACTTCCTTTAAAGGATTTGATAAATTAGTTGTAGGCGTTAATACATGGAAAGGCGTTCTAACTGGGGTACCATACAATTCCTCGTGCGGCGACATTTTAATTGATACATGATATGAGGGATTCAGAGTACTTAGTACCGCAGGTATTGCAATATCCCAGGTGGGGTCTGATCCCCCTAGTGTAACTCTCAATATGTTTAAAACCTTCCTATTCGCTCTTTCCAGTAGCCCATTCGACTCTGGGTGATAGATCATAGTATTGATTTTCTTTATGCTAAGGAATTCACACAATGATTTAAGGAAATGATCATTAAATTCTCCACCCGAATCTGAGATTATCATGTGTGGAATTCCATGTTTACATATGTAACACTCGTAAAACTTCCTAGCGCATTCAATCGCAGTTTTAGTTTTAAGTGCTATTAGTTCTGTATATCGAGTCAAAGCATCTATAATTACTAAGAGGTGCTCATTTCCTCTGTCTGACTTGTAAAATCCTATTAATAAATCTAAATATATTCTTTCAAAGGGTTGATTGGGCACGGGATAAGCCCCTAGGCTGACAGGTGTTTTCGTGTGCCCTTTGTTTTCCTGACAAGTGTGACAATTAGCTATCTGCTTTTTTATATCTGTAAGCATCGTATGCCAATAAAACAATGATTTGGCTTTCTGTGACATTATGGAGAACCCCGGGTGTCCATGCAATAGATTTGCAAGCAACCAATTTAGGACAGTGGATATAAGTGAGATTGGTACTACTACCTGGTCGTTAGTCACCTGTGGTGTATTGCGGGTTTTCCTTGTCACGGATCTACACAGAATATTGTCCTTGATTATATAATTCTGCTGCGTATACTTTATATATTCCTTTTCCTTGGGATTTCCTTTAAAAGCATTTATGATTTTTTCTAATTTCTGATCTTTTCTTTGCTCAGTCTGTAATAATTCAGCGCTCCAGCCTAGATCTTCCTGTTCAGATACAGTTTTAACAATAGGCATGGATGTTGATATATCTATCAATTCAGTTTATGGCTCCGTACAAGATAACATGGGGTTGCGTGATAATGCATCAGCAATGATATTTGCTTTCCCTGGTAAATACCCATCGTCGCACCAAAGTCTTGGATGATCAAATGCCACCGAGTTCGTTTGGGGCTGTGACTAAAGCCTTTAAAGAAGTCGGTTAGGGGCTTATGATCTGTAAGAACCCTGACAGGATAACCGTATATTATGAACTTAGAATGCACTAGTGAATCAACAATAGCTAGCCCTTCCTTGTCTATTACGGCATACTTACTTTCGGAAGGTCTCAGTTTACGTGAATAAAAAGCTATCGGGAAAAACTGTTTGTCATATTGCTGAAGTAATACCCCACCTTCTCCTAGGTCTGAGGCGTCTGTTGCAATGAAGAATTCCTTACTGAAGTCAGGAAATTGTAAGATAGGAGAACTACGCAGTTCATATTTCAAGGTATTAAACGCCTGTTGATGCTGCTCAGACCATATGAAATCTACACCTTTCTTCATAAGATCAGTAAGGGGAGCGGCTATCATTGAATAATTGCGTATAAAACGCCTGTAATATCCACTACACCCCAGAAATTGCTGTATTGCCTTGACATTAGTAGGTATCGGAAAGTTACAGATAGCCGACATCTTATCGTGGACTACTTTAAGACCTTGGCTAGACACCGTAAAACCTAAATAGACTAATTCTGTTTTGAAGAATTCACACTTACTAATCTTTACTAGTTCCAGTTTACGTAGATGTTCTTCTAAGGTATTAGAAAAGATTACAAGGTCGTATATACAGTGAACCCTCATTTATCGCGGTAGATAGGTTCCAGACGCGGCCGCGATAGGTGAAAATCCTCGAAGTAGTGACACCATATTTACCTATTTATTCAACATGTATATTCAGACTTTTAAAACCTTCCCTTGTACGTAGTACTGTTAACAAACTACCCTTTAATGTACAGAACACTTAATGCATGTACTACAGTACCCTAAACTAAAACAGGCACAAATATTAAAGGCGATTTTATATCATGCGTTTCCTAAACACGCTAAAAAGCACGATAAAAAATGGCAACCAATGTTTTGTTTACATTTATCTCTGATCATAATGAAGAAACAAACTGGAGGTAGAGCTTTGCTTATTACCCAGACATATTTCCCATACTTTTCCCTTAGAACTACATCACATCTTCCTACTTTAGATATATATATATATATATATATATATATATATATATATATATATATATATATATATATATATGTGTGTGTATATATATATATATATATATATATATATATATATATATATATATATATATATATATATATATATATATATATATATATATATATATATATATATATGTGTGTATATATATATATATATATATATATTTATATGTATACACATATATACATACATACATATATACATAAATACATGCATACATATATATATATATATATATATATATATATATATATATATATATATATATATATATATATATATATATATATATATATATATTACTGTATATATATGGGTTATGGAAAAAATCCGCGAAGTGGTGAATCCGCGATGGTCGAACCGCGAAGTAGCGAGGGTTCACTGTATAGGCATGCAATATATCCCCTAATAAGTCTCCAAACACTATGTTAATCATTCTAGTAAATGTTGCGGGAGCACAACGTAAACCAAAAGGCATACGCAAAAATTCATAATGTCCCCTGGCTGTGCTGAAGGCAGTGTATGGGATACTATCTTTTTCTAATGATATCTGGTGAAAGCCTTTAAGTAAGTCCGAACTGGTAAAAAAGTTTTTCTGACCTAACAAAGATAAAATAACGTCAGTACATGACACTGGGAATCGATCAGGGATCGTTTCCTCATTTAAGCTACAGAAATCTAAGCAGATACGCCATGTTCGATCTTTTTTCGATACAACTATTAATGGAAAATTATAAGGCCTGTTCGATTTCCTAATGACTCCTTCTTCTAACATTTTACCTACTTCATCATTTATCTCATTCTGGAATTTCATAGGGAGTCTGTACGAGGGTACATAGATAATTTACTGCTTGTCTTTAATCCTTATGTGATGTTCTATAACATCTGTTTTCCTAAGGATCCATCCGTAGGGGAGAAAACATCATGATATTCGGTTAAAAGTCCGAAAAATTTCTGCTGAATTTCCTCCACTTGAATGTCTTTATTGATTTTATTTTTAATAGATTGCAAAAGGGATTCATCCGCAACTGATTGAGCGTGATTGATTTCAGCGACGGTAAGAATACAATGTTTATAAACTTCTACATCCAAGATATATTGATTTTTGTGAATTACTAAAGTGGTATTTAAATGATTACAGACTTCAATATTACACTGTTGTTGTGAGCCAACTGTATAAATAGCTTGTGTGACGGACAATCCGTTAGTTTTCAAAGTGTTGGAAAGGATTGATATTTCAGATCCCGGCAAAGTTTTCTTTACTCACACGATTGTATTCAAAGTTACGTTCGGCTCGATAGATTGCGCGCAAGATGATATTACGGGTGAACGAGAATTCTGTTGGGTCGCGTATATTATTTCTTTATTAATGAGACAAGTGATTGGTTCTTCAACGTACGTTACAGTTTTATTTGTCGTCTCTATTTTATCCAAAACTGATTTTAAGGTATTAGAAGACTTATAGAATTTTCCTTTGATATACATGCCGTGTTTGGTAGGGGCTAAGATAATGTTTTGATTGCCCATAGACGGGTATCCTGTAATTACAGCTGGATACATATCAATGTTTTGTACAAAAGTATCGGCAAACGTGCGCTTACCGACCTTGTACTGAACATGAGTTACTCCTATTACATTTAATTCATTATTTCCTATACCCGAGAGCCTTACTCCGGACTTCTTTATAGGGAAGTTCGAAAATAACAAGTGATGATTTCTCAAATCCATGATATTACGTGGACTACCAGAGTAAAAAAACAATGTGAAGGATCAGTGTTCTAAATTAACAGCATATAATGTTGGTCGTAACTCATTTTGGCTTGTTATTGCATGCATTTGTTGCAAATCTGTGGGAACCTGCACTGATTTATTTGATTCGGCCGTTTGTTTCATAGAAAAATCTATTGCCTCACAATGATCTGATAAAACATTAAATGGATTATTTGATACTACTGATGTTGACACGAATGACCCAACATCACTCTCTTCCCCATTGGAGTTGATTATGTGGTATTTGCTTTGCTTTGCACATTCTGAAAATTTGTCTGACCTTGCGAGTTCTGGCTAGACGGCCCAGGATCAGAGTTATTTTAAGCACTATTTGTTTGTTTTTATTTTGAACTGCATTGACGTTTGGCTGTTTCTTCTTGTTGAACTGAGGATTTTTTTTTTATTTCCATAGGGAATTGACTGGGGAATTGACTGTGTGTTTCCAGGATTCTGTTGTTGATTATGCGAGTAGCATCAACTATATGAATGAGTTGAACTATTGTGTATCGAACAGAATCGCGTTCTGCAGTCTGCAATCAAGGGACCTTGACGTTTGCAATTATAACACATCATTCCTGCAACTTGATTATTGTTATTAACTACGTTTATATGTTGTGGCTTAGTTTCATTTTTTGCAAAAACTTGAGTAAGCAAGGGATCTAGGCCAGTACACCTAGACATGTGTTTCTTTATCTGTTTGTACACATCTAATTCTGTACTTTTGGGCGTTAATTTTTTATCAAAA
The DNA here is from genome assembly GCF_036898095.1 of Palaemon carinicauda. Lineage (NCBI taxonomy): Eukaryota > Metazoa > Arthropoda > Malacostraca > Decapoda > Palaemonidae > Palaemon > Palaemon carinicauda. The sequence continues at coordinate 34,744,691 of NC_090741.1, read as the reverse complement.
CAGCGCACTAAAGCCTCTGGCAACATAATTTTCATGCAAGTTAAATACATTAATCGTAAGAAATCTTTCACGGCGATGTTATCTCCTGTAACCCATGTGGAATTACCTAAAATATCTTGATATTCATTAAGCCTCTCGGCAATGAGAGCCACTCTTTCTATAACATTAAGCTGAGTCATAGTGGCTTGATTAAGTGTATTTCTTAATGTTAAAACTACATCTAAGGCTCCTTCACTGCCATAGATCGAACGTAGCTTAACTTTGAAATCGTCCCATGTAACTACCTCTTGAAAAGAGACTCCCCTAAGATACGCGCTTGCATATTCTTTAGAAAAGTCTATAAAACTTTTAGCTTCTTGCAATTGTACAAATGGGTCTGTGATATATTTGCATTTAAGTGAGCACCAACTGATGAAATGCAAGACTCGACATTCTGAGGTAAGAACCCATTGACCGGACCTTGAAAAGGAAGGATAGCCGATCTAGCACTCACTAGGGTTAGTACGAGAGCGGGGTTACTAGGTCCGGGAGTGGGGATACTCGGTCCGGGATTTACAGGAGGTGTCATGTTTACTTTAACTTTTTTTTCTATCTCTTCGATTCCTTGTGATCCTATCAAAATCTCTATTTGAATACAGACGTGCACTGCATAAACGCATAAGCAATATACAATAAAGATATGTTGCAGATTATAACACAATCCCCCAAAACAATGATACTAAGATAAAGATATTTCCCGAGAACTTCTGAAAGGAAACGGAATTAGCACAGAGAAAAAAAACTTCTAGACAAGAATTCGAAGTTGAATGCAGTTTCCTTTAATAAAGGAAAATGAAGATTTGCAAATTACTCACCCCAGCAATAATGGACGATCGACTCGTGACAACAAACACTTCACTGCCTAAAACTGAATGAATAAAGAAATGTACTTAGCTTTCAGTATATATGGGCGATGATTGATGACGCCATTTTCTCTCTCTCTCTCTCTCTCTCTCTCTCTCTCTCTCTCTCTCTCTCTCTCTCTCTCTCTCTCTCTCTCTCTCTCTCTCTGGTTTGCGAGAGTTTAGCTGTTTGATGAATGTTTCGATTTGATTTCCTGTCGTATTTTTGATTGTTTATTTCCTGGATATGATTCTTGAATGTTTGTTCAGTAAACGTTGATAAAGTTGAATGTCATTCCTTCGTCTTCTTAAGATGTTTTAATGATGTATGTTGATTGAAGATCCAGTTTCTCAGTTTGTATAATATTTATAGTTGATGTTCGATGCGTTCATTTCTTCGGTGGATGTAGATACTTCATTGAAATTGTAGATTCATTACTGTTGTAACTGCTAATTATTACAGTTGAAATCGCTGGTTCTTAAAGTTGAAATCGCTGCCACCAATTGTTGGTGTGGTACTGTTATAAACACACATTGGTGTTCTATCTCATGTCTCTTCAATATGATATAGATTTATTGGACTTGTAGGTTACTTCTTCTGAATAAGTCTAGTTAAGTTAACTTTAAACAGTTTATTATTAGCTCCATCACTGGAGTATGGATGGTTTGGTAGGATGACCATTCCGTATGACAAGATAATAGAACTAACAAAATACAGGTTTTCGTTGATAACATTAAATTAGTTATCTCAGCATTTATTACAAATATGATTACACAAGATTATTATCGGAAACCATCTATCACCTTTAACAATCCCTTTCATAATTCACTAAATAGAACTAAGTCATCTGCAAATTGTGTGTTGTTAAAGTATTCCCCATTTCTTTCAAATTGTATATTTTGTCAATCTAAATTCTTAAATACTTCTAGGCACACTATGAATAATTAAGAAGAGATAAGATGTCCTTGCTTAACTCCTTTCTCAATTGGAATTTTCTCACTAAATCTATGTATGTCAGGATTGTTCTTCTACCCACACAGATATAATCAAGTGTTCTAACATAAGTATCATCTGTTCCAAGTCGTTGAAGGGCTTAGGGCTTTCATGACTGTTAAAGTATTGACAGAATCAAAAGCTTTCTTAAAGTCTTTAAATGCCATAAATAGTGGTTTGTCATACTCCGTTGATTTTTCCATTAGCTGTTAAATTATAAGGATATGGTCAGTTGTTGAATATCCACTTCTGAAAACTGAATCCTCTCTTGGCTACATTTCTTTCCATTTTTCTAAATAATATTTTTGTAAATATTCTATATAGGACAGAGTAATTTCCATAGTTCTTTGAGTTTTAAATAGCGAATTAATATGGATTTTAAGGGGTATTTGTAAGTATTTGAAAACAATGAGATATATATGTAATATATACATAATAAACCCATGACCCAAGGGATCATTGGAGAAGTTAGGAGTTTGTGAACGTCGAGCCATAACAGGATGCGAAAGTAAGACCAAGCTAAATCATTGCATAGGTAACACTTTGTATGAAGAGTCAACACAACACAACACAAGCATCCCGTGAGAAACAGTTGACCTTCTTTGATCTCTGCACGGAACCAGATGGTTTCCGATAATAATCTTGTGTAATCATATTTGTAATAAATGCTGAGATAACTAATATAATGTTATCAACGAAAACCTGTATTTTGTTAGTTCTATTATCTTGTCATACGGAATGGTCATCCTACCAAACCATCCATACTCCAGTGATGGAGCTAATAATAAACTGTTTAAAGTTAACTTAACTAGACTTATTCAGAAGAAGTAACCTACAAGTCCAATAAATCTATATCATATTGAAGAGACATGAGATAGAACACCAATGTGTGTTTATAACAGTACCACACCAACAATTGGTGGCAGCGATTTCAACTTTAAGAACCAGCGATTTCAACTGTAATAATTAGCAGTTACAACAGTAATGAATCTACAATTTCAATGAAGTATCTACATCCACCGAAGAAATGAACGCATCGAACATCAACTATAAATATTATACAAACTGAGAAACTGGATCTTCAATCAACATACATCATTAAAACATCTTAAGAAGACGAAGGAATGACATTCAACTTTATCAACGTTTACTGAACAAACATTCAAGAATCATATCCAGGAAATAAACAATCAAAAATACGACAGGAAATCAAATCGAAACATTCATCAAACAGCTAAACTCTCGCAAACCAGAGAGAGAGAGAGAGAGAGAGAGAGAGAGAGAGAGAGAGAGAGAGAGAGAGAGGAAATGACGTCATCAATCATCGCCCATATATACTGAAAGCTAAGTACATTTCTTTATTCATTCAGTTTTAGGCAGTGAAGTGTTTGTTGTCACGAGTCGATCGTCCATTATTGCTGGGGTGAGTAATTTGCAAATCTTCATTTTCCTTTATTAAAGGAAACTGCATTCAACTTCGAATTCTTGTCTAGAAGTTTTTTTTCTCTGTGCTAATTCCGTTTCCTTTCAGAAGTTCTCGGGAAATATCTTTATCTTAGTATCATTGTTTTGGGGGATTGTGTTATAATCTGCAACATATCTTTATTGTATATTGCTTATGCGTTTATGCAGTGCACGTCTGTATTCAAATAGAGATTTTGATAGGATCACAAGGAATCGAAGAGATAGAAAAAAAAGTTAAAGTAAACATGACACCTCCTGTAAATCCCGGACCGAGTATCCCCACTCCCGGACCTAGTAACCCCGCTCTCGTACTAACCCTAGTGAGTGCTAGATCGGCTATCCTTCCTTTTCAAGGTCCGGTCAATGGGTTCTTACCTCAGAATGTCGAGTCTTGCATTTCATCAGTTGGTGCTCACTTAAATGCAAATATATCACAGACCCATTTGTACAATTGCAAGAAGCTAAAAGTTTTATAGACTTTTCTAAAGAATATGCAAGCGCGTATCTTAGGGGAGTCTCTTTTCAAGAGGTAGTTACATGGGACGATTTCAAAGTTAAGCTACGTTCGATCTATGGCAGTGAAGGAGCCTTAGATGTAGTTTTAACATTAAGAAATACACTTAATCAAGCCACTATGACTCAGCTTAATGTTATAGAAAGAGTGGCTCTCATTGCCGAGAGGCTTAATGAATATCAAGATATTTTAGGTAATTCCACATGGGTTACAGGAGATAACATCGCCGTGAAAGATTTCTTACGATTAATGTATTTAACTTGCATGAAAATTATGTTGCCAGAGGCTTTAGTGCGCTGTTTTGATAAAAAATTAACGCCCAAAAGTACAGAATTAGATGTGTACAAACAGATAAAGAAACACATGTCTAGGTGTACTGGCCTAGATCCCTTGCTTACTCAAGTTTTTGCAAAAAATGAAACTAAGCCACAACATATAAACGTAGTTAATAACAATAATCAAGTTGCAGGAATGATGTGTTATAATTGCAAACGTCAAGGTCCCTTGATTGCAGACTGCAGAACGCGATTCTGTTCGATACACAATAGTTCAACTCATTCATATAGTTGATGCTACTCGCATAATCAACAACAGAATCCTGGAAACACACAGTCAATTCCCCAGTCAATTCCCTATGGAAATAAAAAAAAATCCTCAGTTCAACAAGAAGAAACAGCCAAACGTCAATGCAGTTCAAAATAAAAACAAACAAATAGTGCTTAAAATAACTCTGATCCTGGGCCGTCTAGCCAGAACTCGCAAGGTCAGACAAATTTTCAGAATGTGCAAAGCAAAGCAAATACCACATAATCAACTCCAATGGGGAAGAGAGTGATGTTGGGTCATTCGTGTCAACATCAGTAGTATCAAATAATCCATTTAATGTTTTATCAGATCATTGTGAGGCAATAGATTTTTCTATGAAACACACGGCCGAATCAAATAAATCAGTGCAGGTTCCCACAGATTTGCAACAAATGCATGCAATAACAAGCCAAAATGAGTTACGACCAACATTATATGCTGTTAATTTAGAACACTGATCCTTCACATTGTTTTTTTACTCTGGTAGTCCACGTAATATCATGGATTTGAGAAATCATCACTTGTTATTTTCGAACTTCCCTATAAAGAAGTCCGGAGTAAGGCTCTCGGGTATAGGAAATAATGAATTAAATGTAATAGGAGTAACTCATGTTCAGTACAAGGTCGGTAAGCGCACGTTTGCCGATACTTTTGTACAAAACATTGATATGTATCCAGCTGTAATTACAGGATACCCGTCTATGGGCAATCAAAACATTATCTTAGCCCCTACCAAACACGGCATGTATATCAAAGGAAAATTCTATAAGTCTTCTAATACCTTAAAATCAGTTTTGGATAAAATAGAGACGACAAATAAAACTGTAACGTACGTTGAAGAACCAATCACTTGTCTCATTAATAAAGAAATAATATACGCGACCCAACAGAATTCTCGTTCACCCGTAATATCATCTTGCGCGCAATCTATCGAGCCGAACGTAACTTTGAATACAATCGTGTGAGTAAAGAAAACTTTGCCGGGATCTGAAATATCAATCCTTTCCAACACTTTGAAAACTAACGGATTGTCCGTCACACAAGCTATTTATACAGTTGGCTCACAACAACAGTGTAATATTGAAGTCTGTAATCATTTAAATACCACTTTAGTAATTCACAAAAATCAATATATCTTGGATGTAGAAGTTTATAAACATTGTATTCTTACCGTCGCTGAAATCAATCACGCTCAATCAGTTGCGGATGAATCCCTTTTGCAATCTATTAAAAATAAAATCAATAAAGACATTCAAGTGGAGGAAATTCAGCAGAAATTTTTCGGACTTTTAACCGAATATCATGATGTTTTCTCCCCTACGGATGGATCCTTAGGAAAAACAGATGTTATAGAACATCACATAAGGATTAAAGACAAGCAGTAAATTATCTATGTACCCTCGTACAGACTCCCTATGAAATTCCAGAATGAGATAAATGATGAAGTAGGTAAAATGTTAGAAGAAGGAGTCATTAGGAAATCGAACAGGCCTTATAATTTTCCATTAATAGTTGTATCGAAAAAAGATCGAACATGGCGTATCTGCTTAGATTTCTGTAGCTTAAATGAGGAAACGATCCCTGATCGATTCCCAGTGTCATGTACTGACGTTATTTTATCTTTGTTAGGTCAGAAAAACTTTTTTACCAGTTCGGACTTACTTAAAGGCTTTCACCAGATATCATTAGAAAAAGATAGTATCCCATACACTGCCTTCAGCACAGCCAGGGGACATTATGAATTTTTGCGTATGCCTTTTGGTTTACGTTGTGCTCCCGCAACATTTACTAGAATGATTAACATAGTGTTTGGAGACTTATTAGGGGATATATTGCATGCCTATACAGTGAACCCTCGCTACTTCGCGGTTCGACCATCGCGGATTCACCACTTCGCGGATTTTTTCCATAACCCATATATATACAGTATATATATATATATATATATATATATATATATATATATATATATATATATATATATATATATATATATATATATGTATGCATGTATTTATGTATATATGTATGTATGTATATATGTGTATACATATAAATATATATATATATATATATATATACACACATATATATATATATATATATATATATATATATATATATATATATATATATATATATATATATATATATATACACACACATATATATATATATATATATATATATATATATATATATATATATATATATATATATATATATATATATCTAAAGTAGGAAGATGTGATGTAGTTCTAAGGGAAAAGTATGGGAAATATGTCTGGGTAATAAGCAAAGCTCTACCTCCAGTTTGTTTCTTCATTATGATCAGAGATAAATGTAAACAAAACATTGGTTGCCATTTTTTATCGTGCTTTTTAGCGTGTTTAGGAAACGCATGATATAAAATCGCCTTTAATATTTGTGCCTGTTTTAGTTTAGGGTACTGTAGTACATGCATTAAGTGTTCTGTACATTAAAGGGTAGTTTGTTAACAGTACTACGTACAAGGGAAGGTTTTAAAAGTCTGAATATACATGTTGAATAAATAGGTAAATATGGTGTCACTACTTCGAGGATTTTCACCTATCGCGGCCGCGTCTGGAACCTATCTACCGCGATAAATGAGGGTTCACTGTATATACGACCTTGTAATCTTTTCTAATACCTTAGAAGAACATCTACGTAAACTGGAACTAGTAAAGATTAGTAAGTGTGAATTCTTCAAAACAGAATTAGTCTATTTAGGTTTTACGGTGTCTAGCCAAGGTCTTAAAGTAGTCCACGATAAGATGTCGGCTATCTGTAACTTTCCGATACCTACTAATGTCAAGGCAATACAGCAATTTCTGGGGTGTAGTGGATATTACAGGCGTTTTATACGCAATTATTCAATGATAGCCGCTCCCCTTACTGATCTTATGAAGAAAGGTGTAGATTTCATATGGTCTGAGCAGCATCAACAGGCGTTTAATACCTTGAAATATGAACTGCGTAGTTCTCCTATCTTACAATTTCCTGACTTCAGTAAGGAATTCTTCATTGCAACAGACGCCTCAGACCTAGGAGAAGGTGGGGTATTACTTCAGCAATATGACAAACAGTTTTTCCCGATAGCTTTTTATTCACGTAAACTGAGACCTTCCGAAAGTAAGTATGCCGTAATAGACAAGGAAGGGCTAGCTATTGTTGATTCACTAGTGCATTCTAAGTTCATAATATACGGTTATCCTGTCAGGGTTCTTACAGATCATAAGCCCCTAACCGACTTCTTTAAAGGCTTTAGTCACAGCCCCAAACGAACTCGGTGGCATTTGATCATCCAAGACTTTGGTGCGACGATGGGTATTTACCAGGGAAAGCAAATATCATTGCTGATGCATTATCACGCAACCCCATGTTATCTTGTACGGAGCCATAAACTGAATTGATAGATATATCAACATCCATGCCTATTGTTAAAACTGTATCTGAACAGGAAGATCTAGGCTGGAGCGCTGAATTATTACAGACTGAGCAAAGAAAAGATCAGAAATTAGAAAAAATCATAAATGCTTTTAAAGGAAATCCCAAGGAAAAGGAATATATAAAGTATACGCAGCAGAATTATATAATCAAGGACAATATTCTGTGTAGATCCGTGACAAGGAAAACCCGCAATACACCACAGGTGACTAACGACCAGGTAGTAGTACCAATCTCACTTATATCCACTGTCCTAAATTGGTTGCTTGCAAATCTATTGCATGGACACCCGGGGTTCTCCATAATGTCACAGAAAGCCAAATCATTGTTTTATTGGCATACGATGCTTACAGATATAAAAAAGCAGATAGCTAATTGTCACACTTGTCAGGAAAACAAAGGGCACACGAAAACACCTGTCAGCCTAGGGGCTTATCCCGTGCCCAATCAACCCTTTGAAAGAATATATTTAGATTTATTAATAGGATTTTACAAGTCAGACAGAGGAAATGAGCACCTCTTAGTAATTATAGATGCTTTGACTCGATATACAGAACTAATAGCACTTAAAACTAAAACTGCGATTGAATGCGCTAGGAAGTTTTACGAGTGTTACATATGTAAACATGGAATTCCACACATGATAATCTCAGATTCGGGTGGAGAATTTAATGATCATTTCCTTAAATCATTGTGTGAATTCCTTAGCATAAAGAAAATCAATACTATGATCTATCACCCAGAGTCGAATGGGCTACTGGAAAGAGCGAATAGGAAGGTTTTAAACATATTGAGAGTTACACTAGGGGGATCAGACCCCACCTGGGATATTGCAATACCTGCGGTACTAAGTACTCTGAATCCCTCATATCATGTATCAATTAAAATGTCGCCGCACGAGGAATTGTATGGTACCCCAGTTAGAACGCCTTTCCATGTATTAACGCCTACAACTAATTTATCAAATCCTTTAAAGGAAGTTATAAATGCAAGCAAAAGTCATTATGATATCCTTCGAAAGAATTTAGAAGAATCACAAATCATAATGAAAAGGAATCATGATGAAATAGTGAAGCCAACTAAAACATATACCGTGGGTGATAATGTATACATACAGGTAAATGTACGTAAAGGACTCAATTACAAACTAACACCTAAGTTTGAAGGCCCATTTAATATTTTGGAAACATTAACGGCCAATAGATTTAGAGTTCAAAACGTATCCCAACCCACTGATGAGAGAATTGTACCATTGGCTCACATAAGAAATTAAAATAAGAGAGAAGGAAGTGAGTGAAATTTTTGTATCTATGAAACTTGTATAATATTTGTATGTTAACATTTTTCTTCTTCTTAATACAGGAGTAATTACATATATTTTTTCTCATTGCAGGTTTCCAAAATGAAATTTTTATTGTTAGGAGCGATATTGTTCGCTCAGACATTTTTCTCGTGTGGGAAGAGCCCTAAAACTAAAGGTATAGATTTTAAATATGGCACTATAGTAGAGAGAACAGAAGACTTTTTTATTTACTGCAAGCAATATAATTATAGAAGTAAACATGCAAGCTATTTTTCTCCCAGAGAATGACGTCAGTAGCTCAAAGAGCCACATTTCAAGGTGTGCTGCTTCATTAAATGATGTGCATAAACGACATTTTCCTTTTAATACAGAGTTCGCTTGCACCGACACTAAGCGTAGCAGAAATGCTATCACAAGACTTGCAAAATAAGACTTATAAGGCAGAATCTTTGGCTTGTGACCTTCTGATGTGGACAGTAAGACACACTAACCTTGAAAGACGTAACCCGTTTATTTTTGCTGCACTGAACATCTTTGGATCTGTTGCAAGTTTAGGCTTAGGGATTTCAAATCGTCTTAAAATCAGTAATCAAAATAAGAGAATTGAGTTTTTAGAAAATGAAAACAAACTAGTTTTATCAGAACTAAGGAATCAATTAACATCAATTAGTCAAATTATGAGTTTGGTGAACGAACATTCTAGTAATATCTAGTAAAACTTGTTGGCAATGTTAACGTATTATAATTCCAAAATAGATCATATCCATACAAAAATTTCACATTTTAT
>NC_090741.1:34689695-34709695 GCF_036898095.1 Palaemon carinicauda | reverse complement strand
ATAATAATAATAATAATAATAATAATAATAATAATAATAATAATAATAATAATAATAACTAACAGGTACCCAATTTGAAAGTTAGGGGAAGATATTTTATGAAATTAAATACTCTCCACCTAAATTAATGCTTCAATCATGATTATTCAAAGAAAATATTCACCACAAATCCAGTCATGAAAATATTAGATCTCCACGATGTATCCTTTGGCAAGCAAAGGCCTCAAGGGAGATCCTATGACCCCATACTATATGTCTCCTTTATGCCGTTCCTTTACAGGATGACCCAGTTAAGACCACAAACGACTAGAAATGAAACTATAAGAGGAAATACTCAAGTGCCATATGTGGATGAAATCATTGTAAAGGGTAGATGGAGATGGTCTGGGCATGCTCTTCGCACTCCCCAAGAGAGACTAGTTCACCAAGCATTTAATTGAATGAGCTCAACAAGGTACCAGTAGAGTTAGATGACCCAGGCCTACATGGCTGAGGACTATCAAGCGCGAAGGAGATGATGAATGGAGAAGTGTTGATTTAAAAGCTCAAGATAGAGACAACTAGTGAAATCTAACCGAGGCCATTAGCAACAATAGGCGTAGGAGGAGATGCATATATATATATATATATATATATATATATATATATATATATATATATATATATATATATACATATATATATATGTATGTATGTATATATATCCTTTCCGAGTGGGGATACCTTAACTTGGTAAAACGGTTTGTGTATTTCCACGATCAAGCAAATCTATACTAATCAGGGCTACCCATAATATGTTGGTTCGCTACTAGCGATCAGAATTGAGTTTCCCACCATCGCCAATCCGCAGAGGCAAGCATGTGGATGAAAATAACTAAACCCCAGAGAGTTCTAAGGTATGGACAAGAAACAGCAGCACACACACACACACACACACACACACACACACACACACACACACATATATATATATATATATATATATATATATATATATATATATATATATATATATATATATATATATATATATATCACATTTACGTATAAACACCTTCAAACAATTGTGGTTAAATAGATAAAGAAATGTTCAAGTTCAGTTGGCTCCCAGAGAAAAAAATTCCCTTGGTAATACTTCCATAGGAACGAAAGACTCTCTCTCTCTCTCTCTCTCTCTCTCTCTCTCTCTCTCTCTCTCTCTCTCTCTCTCTCTCTCTCTCTCTCTCTCTCTCTCTCTCTCCATTAAATTAACTCACGGCATTGGCATAGAATATTTGATTCATTAAAAGCAGATTCAGCATTTTTATAATGATAATTTCAAGGTAAGTCCTGACACAATTTGAATATCCAATTGCATTTTAATAAGAAGAAATTATAAGTAAGGGAAAAGTGAACACACCCACATATGCCTTTGATTCAGCTGTAATCTCAAATGAAGTATAGCTACGATTTCAGAGAGAATTAGAGGGACACTCAGTAGAGAGCATGCCTCCGCCACAGCCAAGTAGTCTTATTTTGCTCTTAACTCCATATCGTACTTGTACCTCAACAAGTTTCATTGAAATTGGTTCATTACTTTTTTTGTAATTTTTTTCTCAAACAAAAAATAAACTAACAAAATATTTACCATTTACTTAACATGACGATTATTTCCAAAACTACCGATGCGTACTTTTACTTTGATGTACATTATCTAAATGTTACAGATTCATTCTTGGGTCATACACAACATGACCACCAAGTTTGGTCAAAATCGGTATGGTAGTTTTTGTGTAAAGTTGTCCACAAACAAATAAATAAACAACAGCAGGGGTGAATACATACCCTTCGCAAAATCTTTGATTTTCGCAAGGATAATACAAGAGGAGGAGAAAGAAAAACTTTAGACACAAGACACCTCCGGTAAGGTGACGTCATCAATGACGAAAAAGAAAAAAATGGTAGACATTAAAAGAGGCAGCTGAACTGGATTAATCTATCAATAAAATGAAATTACTGAAAAGAAAGACATGATTACAGTTATATGACCTTGATCATGGAAGAGGTCGTTTGAGCATTAACTTATAAAAAAGGACTGAAATGCGCTTATAGAAAGTATAGGAAATACCAGTATCAGGAGAAGCTTACGCGTTCACGTAGGAAGGAAGAAGCAATAAGGACCAGTCAATCTCCGAAAAGCTGTTGCATGAGACGTTTGAGAGTCTATAGTGGCATGGAATGGCCCAGAGAGAGTTTTGACCAGATTAATTTCAAGTCTTTGTGGAGGGTTTTGGGGATGAAGAAAAGAGATACAAGACCAACCAGGACATGAGACAATGGTTGTGCTTGGTGATGTTAATGTAACGAGGAACAATGGTAGTGTTTGGTGATTTTAATGCAATGAGAGAAACAATGGTCGTACTTGGTGATATGAATGAAACGAAAAACAAAGGTTGTGCTTAGCGATACTTTTGCAATAAGAAAAACAATTGTGTTACTTGATGTAACGAAAGTTGATATAACAAATCAGAAATGCATTTGTTTAATTAGGTAAAATAGTTAGGGGGGGGGGGGAGCAATCAGAGCTCAAATTGCAAAAGAGGGAAACTCCGAAGATGCATTACGGAAAAAATGTTAAATAGATGTCATGTTAATACAGAGTCTATGAAAGAACTGACAGACACATTTTATGATAAGGAATACCTGTAGTTTTATCTTTCATTATATGAAGTGAATATTATGGTTTTGTCAAGTAAGCTACATTTAGGATGGAGTTTTTATTCGTCATACTCCGCATATTATGTAAGTCGAGTATTATCATCATCTCCTCCTATGCCTGTTTGCTAGTTGGTAAAACAGGATGCTATAAGCCCAAGGAATCCAAACAGAGTAAAATAGCCTGAGTGAGACAAGAAAAATGGGAATAAATAAACTACAAGAGAAGTAATAACAATCAAAATAAAGTATCTTAAAAAAAAGGATCCAACAACTTTCTAGCGGAAGTACCTCAACAGGTGGCTGGTTCCCTGGCAATCCTATTACCTCTAACTAATCAACTATATTTGTAGTCATAATTTCTTATAAAAAAGAAGAATAGTAAGAAAAATAAATCGTAAAGTTTGAGATCTTAATATGACCAACAGTCAATTACGTCACAGAAATGAAAAAGGTTGTTTTGAAACAACTCTTCAATAATCAAGTCACAAATGGCCGCCCTTTTGTATTGTTCCATTGAATTCTTATCATAGTGAACCAATCAACTCACTGTGATCTCTCTCTCTCTCTCTCTCTCTCTCTCTCTCTCTCTCTCTCTCTCTCTCTCTCTCTCATCCTATATCTCTCCTTCTGTTATCATCATCATCTCCCCCTACGCCTATTGACGCAAAGGGCCTCGATTAAATTTCGCCAGTCGTCTCTACCTTGAGCTTTTAATTCTATACTTCTCCATCCATCATCTCTTACTTCGGGCTTCATAGTCCTCAGCCATGTAGGGCTGGGTCTCCCAACTCTTCATGAGCCTTGTGGAGTCCAGTTAAACGTTTGGTGAATTAATTATGAATATATTTCTATGTAAAGAATATGATTGGAAAGTCAGTTTTCTGTAAAGAACCGATAAAAGTAAAAGATCCTCTACTTTACTGGCGATAAAACAACAATTAACATCTTTAGAGTTAATTTTCATAAGTTGTTCAAGTGCAATAGAATTTGGCTACAGGCAGAACTTCTATATGCTGATTCATCAGCAGCCATTGCCTGGCCCTCTTTGGTCCTAGCTTGGTTGGTGAGGGAGCTTGAGCATTGATCATATGCATATATTGTCAGTCTCTAGGACATCGTCCTGCTTGATATGACAATGTTACTCTCCCTTACCTCTGTCATTCATGAGTGACCTCCTTTAAACCCTGGTTTAATCGATGTAGAGTTCCCTGGCAGGATGAGACTGACCCTAATTCCTTAGACCGAGTTCTGAATAAATACTGCAATCCCAAATTTGGTTCCATCACTCGTACAATTAAGAAGTCTTTCAGACAACCTATTTATATCGTTATTCATTTCGTGGATATTTTCTATGCAAATGTATAGCTTATCTCTCTCTCTCTCTCATATATATATATATATATATATATATATATATATATATATATATATATATATATATATATATATATATATATATACATACATGTATTTATATATATTTATTATATACATACATATATATATATACACACACAATTATATATATACTGTATATATATATATATATATATATATATATATATATATATATATATATATATATATATATATATACATATATGTATGTAAATTTATATATATATATATATATATATATATATATATATATATATATATATATATATATAAATTTACATACATATATATATATATATATATATATATATATATATATATATATATACATATATGTATGTAAATTTATATATATATATATATATATATATATATATATATATATATATATATACACACACATATATATATACATATATATGTATGTATAAATACATATACATACATATATACACAGAGTATATATACACACATATATATATACATATATATATGTATGTATAAATACATATACATACATATATACATAGAGTATATATACATACAGTATATATTATATACTGTATATACACACATATATATATTTATATATATACATATATTATATATACATATATATATATATATATATATATATATATATATATATATATATACATAGAGTATATATATACTGTATATACACACACACACACACATATATATATATATATATATATATATATATATATATATATATATATATATATATATTTATATATATACATATTGTGTATATATATATATATATATATATATATATATATATATATATATATATATATATATATATATATATATTGAAGAACAAACGTTGCACACATATCCGGTCATTAAATTTAAGTACAATTAGATTGGAAGAAAAATTTTAAATTTTAGCTATACGTATAGCCTGAAAATGAGGTACCACATCTATATATATATATATATATATATATATATATATATATATATATATATATATATATATATATATATATATATATATATATATATATATATATATATTCACATATACATATATATTCACACACATATATATATATATATATATATATATATATATATATATATATATATATATATATATATATATATATATATATATATATATATATATATATATATATATTTATATATATATATTTATATATATATTTATATATATATATATATATATATATATATATATATATATATATATATTATATATATATAAATCTATATATATATATATATATATATATATATATATATATATATATATATATATAATGAATAAAGGTAGTCATCTTGATTAACGATAAAAAGAAAAAGAAAAAGAAAAACAAACGATCCTAAATTACTAGTTTCAGCTTCCAACTTCCCCTGTAATGAATGTCTCTCCAACTTCAATTTATCGGCCAACCCCTCTCTTTGCGACGCCACTGCCATCAAATTCAACAGCTACAATTACAAGCAAACAAATCTATTCACGTATTGGACTTTGCCTTCCGATTCATATGGCAACAAGTAAGGATTATTAAATTGTATATTTAATTATGTTTAAGATTTCACTCGGGTCATTAACTTAGAAATACCAATGGAATTCAGATGGAGCAATGCTAATCCTATCATCATAGTTAACACTTTTAAAAATTGTGAAGGTTACAGACCCATAAAGTTAATGAAATAAATAGGCATAGTCTAGATCTCTCTAAGGAAGATAGTCATCATCTATATCATGAATATGAATTTAGTGTAACAACTCCAAAAATAAAAGGATGAAAGCTGCATATCAAGAAACGTTACCACGACCAAGACTCATAAAAAAAAAGATTTCAAGTTCGCAATATTATGATCAACTATGAAAAAATCTTGTATTGAAACCATTTAAACTTATAATGTTCTGTGCACAGTAAATAGATATTATTTACACTTTAAATAGTAATACAATTTTGTTCGCAAAATGCCCCAATATTTCTTTATGGGAAAATATACCTCTCTCCTCTCCACGCGAGGGCTGAAGGTGCCAAGTCCCTGGACTGCCATTAGACCAACAACGTCACCCATAAAGAAGTAAACCTCCATAAACATTGTTCTGTTTTCATTGTAAAGAATTCTGAGGCTGATCTGTATTCCAGTTCCGTTATTCCAATCTAATATTTACATTGGGTAAACTAGTTTTTACCAGTACTCGGCGTGATCCTAGATCAAGTACTGATTCTTATTTTACTTATGATGGTTGAAATCCAGACTGACTTATTGTAGATAATAAATATGATTAATTGTAAAGGATAATTCATATTAGTAAATGTCTCATTTAACATTTATTAGAACATTATTCCTTGAAACCTTTACTCACTGGGCTATTTTTCCCTGTTGGAGCCCTTGGGCTTGTAGCATCCTGCTTTTCCAATTATGGTTGTAGCTTAGATAATAATAATAATAATGTAAGCTTTATGTGACCCATTCAAAACATCACGGCAGTTTACAGCAGGAGCATTGGGATTAAAAGACTCCAAATTAATAAACCATAATCTCGATTTTGCATCCAAGACCGCAATTCAAAATAACAACATTTGTATCCGTAATCAATATTTAATGCTACTCTTAGCCCAAAGGCCTTGGAAGAGATCGCTGATTCAATCTTATACTTTTAAAAAGAATTGAAAACACTAGACCTATATATTTCTTGGGGCTAAAAGGGAAGTTTCACCAAGTGTTTAATTAGGCAGACAAACATACAAATTCTCTCTGTTTACACAAGAGCATTTTTTATATGTAGGCCTATTTAGTCACCAGCTATAACAAACACTCAAAGAAGCTTATTCTCTGGAGGACTTTAGATAGAGATGATAAAGATAACGAAAAGCGAAAGTCTGGACAACCTTCGATACCCGGAAAGTCAGAGAGGGATTTTCATTCATTCATTCATTGAGCCTTTAATTTATCCCACATTGAAATATTCTGTTACAATAATTGTTTTTTTCTTTTTATTCTTTTCCGTCTTACACTATTTCTCCATTCCTTCTTCTTCGGTTTATGAGAATCGTACTATGTATTCAGTTGAAGTTGTTAATTGAAAAAAAAAACAGGAATATTGGTATTAAAAGACTTCTCTTTCATAAAATGCAATCTTCATTATGTTGTTTCCAAGAAAATTTATATAAAACATCAACATTTGTATTCATAAACAATACTTGTAGGTTACAATTAATCCAAAGAGAACAAGAGAAACAATTTGTTTGGGTGGAGTCACATACACATATTAGTAAAGATTGTGATCTTGAGCCCAATATGAAAACATCATAATGTTTAGGGATGTGTACTTCTTTGGGAATAGGATTTTTGGCTCAATGACATCACGGGCTCTTTGTACCTTCAAAGGCCAAAACACTAATGACTTATTTGATGAAAAAATCGTTCAAAATTCTTACTTAGCTGTAATGGTAGTTATTATTAGGAGCATCTAAATTCATAGTTATAAACTTTTATCAATTATTATAAATATATCAAATAAATTAATAAACTTTGCATAAATATTGAAGCTTGTTGATATGGAAAAGATTTTCTGATGAGTAATGGCCGTGATGTCTGTATCGTCCTGGATAATCTTAAGTAAAGAGGCTCAGGTTTCCGAGAGTCCTACTTCGGGTCAAGCCCCAAGAAATCGACTCCGTTGAGGATCCTTCCCCTTGGGTGTCTTCCGATTCAGGACTACCTCTCGGTTTGGGGTTCCGAGACAGGGCAGGATAGAAAGAGAGTATCCTGTCACTGACGTCCCCCGGTTATCCAGCTAAACAGCAACAGGCTTTCTTTGGTCTGGTGTTGAATTCTCTCTCTCTCTCTCTCTCTCTCTCTCTCTCTCTCTCTCTCTCTCTCTCTCTCTCTCTCTCTCTCTCTCTCTCTCTTATCTTTTTCCTTCTCCTCTACTTCATTATCACCATAACGCATGTAGACTCATTATCATTAACTATAGTAATAGTCGTATTACCAGAGTAAATTTCTAATAAACAATTGCTATAAAAAATAAATTGAAAACTTTGAAAATCTATGAATATGATCAACAGTCAATTACGCCAAAGGAACGGATAAAAAATGTTTTAACTATTTATTATTCTAACACAGCTCTTCAATAATCAATTCGCAAATGGAAGCCTTTTTGTATTGTTCAAATGAATTCTCATCATAGTGAGCGAATGATTTATGGTTTCTCTCACCTTATATCTCTCCTTATTTCCCCCTACGCCTATTGACGCAAAGGGCCTCGGTTAGATTTAGCCAGTCGTCTATATCTTGAGCTTTTAATTCAATACTTTTCCATTCATAGTCCTCAGCCATGTAGGCCTGAGTCTTCCAACCCTTTTAGGATTGTAGTCCAACTCGTCCCATCGCCAAGTCGGCCCATTGTGACTACCAACTCGGTCCATTGCCATCTCGGCCCACTACCAGCTCGGCCCTCTATATACCAACTCGGCCCACATCCAAATTTATCTTATTAAAGCTATTTTATATCATTATATTGTGTGTTATTTTCTTTTTTTATGTTTTGTTCTATTTCGAGATCAGACCTGAGAAAAGTCTCGTTTATCTCTTTCCAAGTAACTTTGTAAATAAATCTCCGAGGTAAGTAAAAACAGTTTGAAAATAGAAAGAGTAGTCTTTATAAATAATAGAATGATAAAAAGTAAAACACATTGCTAAATAAATCTCTGAGGTAAGTAAAAACAGTTTGAAAATAGAAAGAGTATTCTTTGTTAAATAATATAAAAATAAAAAGTAAAGCACATTGCTAAACGCTTCTAAAAATAATAATGTACATATTACGAAACATAGACAGCAATATGATGAAAAAACTGCCTTCAGTAACTGTCTGGCCGATCTTTCATTATTATTATATTCGTCCCATAGTTTTACAAGTTGGCCGTGATGTTTATTATATTCATGTTGCTGCTTTCTCAAAACCTTCCCTCCTGACAGCAGCCGCACCTGTAAATTAACTGTGTTTGCCTCATCATGTAGGAGCTTTAAAAGTAAATAAAAATTTAAGTTTCCTTTCCTTGCCTTTAAGTTTATTCTGTTATGCCATCCCTCAACATCATTATTTGTTCTGATGCTCCGACCGAAGACGCACCACGTGTGTGGAGGCCATATTGCAGAATTGATCCACGTGTTTTTCACGTAATTTAAAAGGCTTATGAGTTCATTCACCCCTGCAGCTTTCCTATAAAACCTGATAAAAAGCTCTTCTATATGTTCCTGTGGCATATATGGGAGCGACAACAACTGCCTTAAAAACTTGTAAGTGCCGACGTCGTTTGTGTAAGAACTTTGAAGGCCTAATTCTTGCACTTTCCTCCATACAGCCTGGCCCCAGTGGAAAGCACAACCATGGATCGTAACATTTGGTAAAATGTCGGGAATAGCACGCCATACACTGCCTCCAAAGTCAATTAAAACTTCTTCAACTTTAAGGGCATGCCCACCTATCAGTTCTCTTATTTCACAAAGAACTTTTTTGTAGTCTCTGCGCCTTTTTCCTGACATAAGCGCAAACAAAAGGGGAACTTGCTTCAATTGCCCATCATATTTCACAAATGCATGGATGCTGAACAGTTGTGTAAATGGTTTGCGTACTATTTTAAAAGTAGCATCAGCATACCACTGCTTCGCTTTAGATAGTAACTTAAGTTGATCATCTGTGGCAAATATCAAATGCCGTCTTTCTCCGACAGTAATGTCCCGTTGCAAAAAGTGTTCAGGAATGTGGGCATCGCTAATTTCGAAATCGAGGTCTTGCGGTTCTCGTGGTCGATTTCCCTGCCTAGCAAGATTAAATGGAGCCGATAGACATGAAACAGGAATGGTAGGATTTACTTGCTCCCGAAGTACCTCGTCAACAATATCAGAAGCAGGCCGAAAGACGTCTTCCATTGCCTTTTGCTTCACGAGTGTACACACCTTACTTTTTACAGCACAGCTGGTCTCAGGTGGATGGCAGTGTTCAGCATGCCCTCTAATAAAAGTGTTACCCACTTCTTTTACTGCCGCCATGCATGAGATTTTTTTGTTTCTAACCACACACCGCCAATGAATACTCACGTTATTTTTTTCTTTTTAGTGTGTAAGAGTAGCCGGTGCTGTCAATAAGTTTGGAATTTCCTCTTTGTGAAGATGATTCAATCTTTTCATATGTTACTGTCTCCCTTGAGGGAGACATTACCATTGGCGTAGGATCCTCAATTGAAGAAGCACCACTGATATTTGACACTCCACCTTCAAATGAATCTAGACTCTCGGTATTCACATTACTCATTGCCACTGCATCCTCAAAATATTCCGTGTTTGCGCTCGAAACTACACAAGTTTCCCCCGGACTCTGATTTTCTTGAATACACATGTGACACATCCAGTCAATATAACCTTCTTTAACAGCAGCCCTGTATTGCTCCCGGGTGATCCCACTTCCACAGGTCCGAGGCTGCCAGTAGCTACATCCATCACATTGCAGTGCTTCCTGTCATATGTAAAGAACACGTTACACATGACATTGTGAGTACAAAGTTAATATATGACATTTCCTTCTTACTGTCCACAAACACCTAACAATTGTCTCAGAGTGCAACTGCGAGGTTTTCCTCCTGTTACGTCTTTCAAACCTTTTACTGTCAATTTCTATTTCAGCGCTGAATGGCCTTAGTACCCAAAATTCTATACAAATTAAAATATATGTCATTGGAGTACTATTTATTTACTTTGAAGGTAAATCTTCTTACCTGACGGGGACGGACAGTTTCACGGCATATCAAGCACTGGTCAGCCAAACAACTATACGAAACAACTATTACAATGAGGCACTTAAGAGACACTTAAGTGCTTGTATAAAGAAGGTTCCTAATCAGCCTCTCTCTCTCTCTCTCTCTCTCTCTCTCTCTCTCTCTCTCTCTCTCTCTCTCTCTCTGTATGTATGTACGTGTGCGTGTGTATATCCCTCCATCCGGTCCCCTCTCTCTCAGTATTTCTTTCTTTTCAAACAATTATAACAACCAAAGGATTTATAATGTTTAGGGAAACGAGTTGTCCAATAATTGTTTCTAAATGCAGTTGTTATTATAGCCATTAAATAATGTTTGGAAATGAATAATAAAACCTTTACACCTATCATTGCGTGATATTGTTGTGCGTGTGCTGTTGCAAAAGCTGTACTGGAAGACTTCATTTGATCTGATCTGACCTGTCAAAAATGGGCCGAGTTGGCTATCACAAATGGGCCGACTTGGCACAGGCGATGGGCCGAGTTGGTTACATTGAATGGGCCGAGATGGTTATGGAGCCCAGTTAAACTTTCGGTGAGCTAATCATCAATATATTTCTTCTTAAACAATATGGTTGGGAAGTCATCTTCCCGTAAAGAAGGGATAAAAGATCATCTACTTTACTGGTAAGGAAATTACAATTAATATCTGTACAGCATATTTTTGTAAGTTGTGGACATACCAGAGAATTTTTCTACTGGCTGAACTTCCATACATCACTGGTTGATTGATCTAGAGTTCCCTGGCAGGATGAGACTGACCCTGATTCCTTAGATTGAGTTCTTGATAAATACTGAAATCCCAGATTTGGTTGCATTACTCGTAAAATTAAGAGTTTCACACATCTTTTTAAAACGGTTATTCATTTTATGGACATTTACTATGCAAACTTATAGCCATCAGAAAAGTCTCTCTCTCGTGTATATATATATATATATATATATATATATATATATATATATATATATATATATATATATATATATATATATATACATATATATTATATTCAGTAGTTGTTGCAAACACATCCAGTCATTAAATTCAAGTACATTTAGATTGCAAGGGAAATGTGAAATTTTAGCGATGTGTGTAGCCAGAAAATGAAGAACCCTTTACTCTCTAAAGAACTTATAAATACATACATATATATATATATATATATATATATATATATATATATATATATATATATATAAATATATATATGTATATATATACTGTATATATATGTATGTATATATATGTATATATATGTATGTATATATATATGTATGTATATATATATATATATATATATATATATATATATATATATATATATATAATTACACTAAATTACTAGTTTTGGCATCCAACTACCCCCACAATGGATGTCTCCCTAACTTTATTTGGGGCCCAACCCATCTCTTTGCGACGCCACTGCCATCAAATCCAACAGCTATAATTACAAGCAAACAAATTTATTCAGACAATGGTCTTTGCCTTCCAACTCATATGGCAACAAGTAAGGATTATTAAACTGTATATTCAATCACGATTAGGACTTCACTGGAGTCGACTAATGAGTTTGAGCGGGACTCGAACCCCAGTCTGGCGAACACCAATCAGGATCTTTACAATCAAGATCCATGGAATTCAGATAGAGCAATACTAATCCTATCACAGACATTTATGTAAAAGAGATGAATTAGCGTAATCCAGTATTCTCTATAGTGAAAAGGGAAATAGTCATCATCTACAGTACAGATACGAATTTATAGTGTTAATACACCAAAAATAATATCGAAACAGGAAAAAGATTACGTTACCAGTGACAAGCATGCTAACGAGTGATAAAAAATATTTTTTAAGTTCTCAATATTATAAACAACTATGGAAAATTCTTATATTTAAACCCTATAAAATAAGATGGTTCTATTCATAGTACATAAATAATGTTTACTTTTCAAAAAATAATAAAACTTTGTTTGCAAAATGCTCTAATATTTTATTTATGGAATAATATATGTCTCTCCTCTCCACCCGAGGACTGAAGGTACAAAGAGCCTGGACTGTCATTAGACCAACAATGTCACCCATAAAGAATTAAACATCCCTGAACATTATTCTGTATTTCAGTTCCGTTATTCTAATCTAATACGAATAAAGCCTCAACGAACTAATGTAAATGATACAATTAAGATAATTTCTTTGCTTCTGTCCCAAAAATATTCCTCCATTCAAAGTAACGTGTCCAGTTTTTTCTCGTTATGTCCAACGTCAATTAGTTCTGTCTTTATTCGAAGGAGACTGAATTCAGTTCGAACTTAGAATTCTTTACAATAAAAACATAATATCGTTTAGAGATGTTTAATTCTTTAAGATGAGATATTTGGAATATCTTATTTCAGTTGTTTATAACTTTTCATATAGTTTATTTCCTTTTTTCCTTACTTCAATGGGCTATTTTTCCCTGTTGGAGCCCTTGGTAATTAAAAACACTTCCCTGAATTCTGATCAAAATACTGTTGATATGAAACATTGGTAGTTGTTAAGGGTAATTCATATTGGTAGATAAGTCTAATCATCATTATTAGCTTAGTTAGTAATAAAAAAAACAATATACCACTGAAGCAATTTCCCGTAAGGAAATGCTATGAAAAATAGATTGTAATGACCTGTTGCAAAAATCGTAAGTTTCATTGGAGTAAGTTTGAAAGGAAAGCTATAATTAACATACAGTTGATAAACTTGGGAAAGCTTATGATTAACATTCATTATATAAACAGCTGATAAACTACTAAACAGACTTATAGGTAGATGAATTAGTAAAAAAAAGAAAAAAAATCAGTAAGGCAAATTTTAGATGGTAAAATCTGAGTTTTGAGGTGGTGGCCAATGTGGTAACGTCCCTAACTGGTGATCGCAAGACTGGGGTTCGAGTCCTACTCAAGCTCGTTGGTTCCTTAGGTCGCTGCAACCTTACCATCCTTGTGAGCTACGTCTGGAAGGTTTGGATAGCCTTTAGGTCTATCTGCTTCTGAGTTTTTCGCAGTCTTTGAGATATCCAAAATCCTTGTAACTCTCTCTCTCTCTCTCTCTCTCTCTCTCTCTCTCTCTCTCTCTCTCTCCCTCTCTCTCTCTCTCTCTCTCTCTCTCTCTCTGCAGATGGACTAACAAGTCTTTGAGACATCCAAAATCCTTGTAACTCTCTCTCTCTCTCTCTCTCTCTCTCTCTCTCTCTCTCTCTCTCTCTCTCTCTCTCTCTCTCTCTCTCTCTCTCTCTGCAGATGGACTAACAAGTCTTTGAGACATCCAAAATCCTTGTCGGAATGTTAATCAAATTCTTATTATAGTTCTCCCATTTCCTCGTTCGCTATTAAACAGTGACAACAACAGGTCATAAATGTAGACGCAGAGCTGTTAGAAAATCAATTGAAAAAAGGCAAAACCTCATGATACGAGAGCAATCTAAAGTAGAGAATATTATAAGATCATGTAAGAAAAAGAAATGGACATGGGCATTGCATATAATGAGAATGGACATTAAGAGTAACAGATTGGGTCCCTAGAGATTATAAAAGAAGCAGGGGAAGGAAAAGAAGACGATGGGTTGACGGACATGAATTGGCATAAAAAGACCATAAACAGACGCAAAGTGAAAGAACAAGTATGAGGCCGTTGTTCTGTAGTGGACTAGTCACGGCTGATGGCACACACACACACACACACACACACATATATATATATGTATATATATATATAAATATATATATATATATATATATATATATATATATATATATATATATATATATATATATATATAGTTACATATATATATATATATATATATATATATATATATATATATTATATATATATATATATATATATATAAGAATAATAATTCCATTGGAAAAATCATGTGCAAATTACATCATGATAGATTAATATTTAAAAGGAATTCTTCAGAATAAGTACTCGAAACTTGGGTTTTCTGGGACACATTTGTGTGTGTCTGTGTGTGTGTGTGTGTGTTTTGAACAGCTCTGATTTCAATTCGTACCGGAAATGGATTGTTCTAAATCCCAAACCTGAAAGGAATTCCGTCGAAGTCTTCTGTTATTTCAATGAGTTTTGCTACAAAAAGACTTATGCCATCCTGTTCAACATAAAAAACATTTACAGCAAGTTTGAACTTTTGAAGTTCTACCGATTCAACTTTTGTGGATAGTTAATGTGGCACTCTTCCTTATTTCTTCATCTTTGGCTTTGGTCTATAGGATTTTATCTTTTAATTGTCTCATTTAAATTGTCTCTAAATATTTGAATCATTTGGGATTTCCTCTGCTCCTTTCTCATTCCGACCAAGTTGCACAGAAGAAAATTAGCCCTTCGATTTTAGGGACAAAAAGGCTTATACAATTAGTTATCCCATATGTAAATATTTAAATCCCCGAGTAATTGATATATTATTTTGATAAATGTATAATTAATAATAATTTTGGAATAAAATGCAAGTTTTAAGAGTTTTTTGAATAAAAATTGCATAAAGATTTCAAATATCGATATATTATGAAATTATTTTGATCAGTACTGAGCGAGCAAGTGAAAGTTTAACGGTTATTGATGATTAGTTCTTGATTCTATTTTTGGGGTAAAACCAAATTACATTATTCATCATTGACAAATCTAATCGAAAAGTCTTAGCATTAGATTTCATACAACTGGGCGTACGCCCTCCACACAGCCTTTAATATTATCTATGGGGTTGAAAGAACAGTCTTTACTGTCTCTCTCTCGATGAGTTTTAAGAGTAATTATTTCATCCAATTTCACCGTGAAATCCGATGTGATGAAATTAGTTATCGCAATTTATTATGCTATTCCAACTTTTTCCTTGGTTCAGAATCATGGCCCTCTCTACTCTGCAACACATCCAGTCTTCTTTCTCATTCTGTTCACGTTCCAAAAATGTTTTTTATCAATTAATTTACACAGGTCACAAACATCATCTTTGCATTTTTCCAGACATTTGCTTTAATTTATATATATATATATATATATATATATATATATATATATATATATATATATATATATATATATATATATGTATATATATATATATATATATATATATATATATATATATATATATATATATATATATATATATATATATATATATATATATATATATATATATATATATATATATATATATATATATATATATATATATATATATATATATAAATCAATAAAAAAGATCGATAGACAGATAGATAGATGGGCATCAATCCCAGATAAAAGCCAAAGGATCTGTGTCCCTGGACGGTGATGTCATTGATTTATTAGAATACAATTATTGCTTCACATTTTAGTGTTGCCGGAGACAATAACAATATTTCAAAGGAGATAATTATTGCCTTCTGCAGTGCCATCTGTCTCACGGAGACTGTCCATCGGACAGAGAAATTACTGGTCTCTATGTACCCGTCTTCCCGTCTGTCAGTTTCTGTCCAAAGCCATGTGTCATTGATTGTCAGGACTCGAGCGATGAGCGATGCGGGACTTGAATCTCTCGGTTCAATGCCACCGTTCAGCCTCCTTAAATAGGATGTTCAAGCACGCATACACACACACACAAGATATATGTAGGACTACATGCAAAAATAATATATGCAGAGATATATACATACATACACACACATATGTAATATATATATATATATATATATATATATATATATATATATATACATACCCACACACACACACACACACACATATATATATATATATATATATATATATATATATATATATATATATATATATATATATACATACATATATATATATATATATATATATATATATATATATATATATATATATATATGTATATATATATATATATATATATATATATATATATATATATAGGCTGTACACAGTCTATGTTCAAGCATATATAGTATCACCACCTCTGCCTATTGACACTATATATATATATATATATATATATATATATATATATATATATATATATATATATATATATATATATATATATATATATATATATATTTCAATATTACTTGGAAGGGTTGGCACCAGAAGGGTAGAGCCTCCCTGGTTCTCAGCAAGTCTTTCTGGGTGTGGTTGACTGATACCCACAAGCGCCTCTTATTTGATGTTCCGTTGGCTGGTAGTACGGGAGCGATCCCCAGCCTACTAAACGTGTGCTAAGTGCTGTTTCATTCACCAATCACCTTCCCATGAGAGGAATCAGTCATCCAATTTTCAATGTAGATTTATGCTATAAAATGAGTCGTCTAAATAGTAAGCTGGCTAAGGCACCAGCCACCTGTTGGGATACTATCGATTGAGAGTTATTGCGGCCTTTGACTGGCTAGATTGTACTACATTGGATCCCTGTCTGGTTACGGCTTAATTTTTTTTTTCTTTCTTTTTACCTATGTTTACGCTGAATAGTTTGGCCTATTTTTTACACCTACTCCTCTATCCTCACACCTGACAACACTAATATAACCGAAAAATTCTTCTTCACTCAATGGGTTAACTATTGCACTGTAATTGCTCAATGGCTACTTTCCACTTGGTAAGAGTAGAGGAGACTCTTTAGCTATGGCAAACAGCCCATCCATAGTCTTCCACTGTCTTGGGTTAGAGTTTTCTAGCATGAGAGAATACTCAGGAACACTACGCGATCTACTTCCTTTCCTAACTGAACTATACTATCCTGCTTTTCTAACTAGGATTGTAGCTTAGCTAGTAATGATAATAACAACAACAACAACAATAATAATAATAATAATAATAATAATAATAACTACTAGGTACCCAATTTGAAACTTTGGTGTAGAATTTTGTGGAATAAACAGACTCTCCACCTGAATTAATGTATCCTTAGGCAAGCAAAGGCGTCTCCCTTATGGCGTTCCTTTACAGGAAGACCCAGTTAAGACCACAAACGACTTCTTGCATTGAGTCTTTTCTAGCTCCAGAACCTTCCGTTCTTCTTCCCTTGAAGCAATGAGCGGTCTAAGGGTCTTATGGCAAATCCACTGAAATTTTATGGGTATTCTTTTTTCTAATGATATGTTAATGTATACACGTCAAAAATGATTGCTAAATATTTAGATAGATATGCACATACACCACTCCCTCTCACAAGGGTATGACTAATCCCGCTCTTACCTATCCGAGGGACGAGGAGAGCTGGGCGTGACCGGATATATATATATATATATATATATATATATATATATATATATATATATATATATATATATATATATATATATATATATATATATATATATATATATATAATGTCTTTAGATAGTTAACGACTTACTCTTTATTATAGAGGGGATATGCATCTATATTTACTAGGCTATATCTTTCATAAAAGGTACCTCCTAAGATAGACTTGTAATTCTTAAATGCCAAGCTATCCATGAAACTTCCCGTAACCACAGAATAAAATCTATCGGGAGTTAATTACAGTAAAGCAAAACTGAAAACTATTATTATAGACACAACCTCCTCCTTAACGTATATCAATTTAGTTATATCAAGTGAAATGGATGTTTATTTTGACCAAAGATTTGTTTCACATAAATTCAAGAGACCACTGTGCCCATTTTACAATTATTATTATTACTAGCCATGATAAAACCCTAGATGGAAAAGCAAGATGCTAAAGCCCAAGGGCTCCAAAAGAGAAAAATAGCCCAGTGAGAACTTGAGGCAAATAAATCAATGTATTTGTTGAGCAGTCTTCTGCTACATTGGATAAAATCCTTCTGATTTCCTTCAAATACTTTTGCATACATTTTCAGATGGATTTATACCCCGATTCAAATATCATCCAAGGGATAAAATCTGATAATTTAATAACAACGATAATAGATTACAAGATTCATTATCTAAAATGCATAATAAAAAACTGCCATAAAAAATTCTGATTACCATAACTAAAGAGTCTCTTCTTCCCTTACCAAGAGGAAAGTAGCCATTGAATAATTAAATTGTATTAGTTAACTCCTTGAGCAATGGAGAATTGTAGGGTAATCTCGGTGTTCTCAGGTGTATGAGGACAAAAGAGAATGTGGAAACAATAGGCCACACTATTCTGAGTATCTATAGGCAAAGGAAAAGTGAGTCGTAACCAGAGGGAGGGTTTCGATGTAGTACTGCCGGGCCTGGAGGACTTACATTAACGTTAACATAATTACATTCTCTATCTGGGTGGGAGAAATTATCTATTTTCGTTAACCTGCAACATTTGATTCTTGAATATTTTTATTCTCTGTATTGGACTGATTTTATCATTATTTATGTAACGCCTTTATCAATCAGTGTGATGATGTAGCTAACTTAATAAGAAAAAAAAAACGAAATCTCATATATCTTATAGACGGTGGAAGTTAGTATATGATATTGACGCTTTGGATGATGATGATGATAATAATAATAATAATAATAATAATAATAATAATAATAATAATAATAATAATAATAATAATAATAATAATAATAATAATAATTAAAACTCGGGGCCACTCAGTAGAACGCAAACCTCCTCCGCAGCAGCTTATTTCTCGACCTTTTGCTCAGCCTTGACCTTTGACCTTAACATGTATTAAATGGCGTGGATTTTCACACACTCAAATGTGAGCCAAGTTTGAAGTCTCTGTGACAACGATGTCTAAACTTATGGCCGATTACGTGAATTAGACATTATGCTTAACTGTGATCTTGACCTTCGACCGTCACCTTCAAAAATTTAATAATTTCCAGCTTTTTATATAACAATTAATCCCTGCAAGTTTCGTTACTCCACGATTAAAATTGTGGCCAGGAAGCTGTTCACAAACAAACAAACACATAAGGAGGGATGAAAACATAATCTCCTAAATTCCTTGGAGGGGGTAATAATAATAATAATAATAATAATAATAATAATAATAATAATAATAATAATAATAATAATAATAATAATAATAATAATAATAATAATAATAATAATAATAATTTGTTTTCGAC
>NC_090741.1:34682195-34684695 GCF_036898095.1 Palaemon carinicauda | reverse complement strand
ATATATATATATATATACATATATATATATATATATATATTATATATATATATATATATATATATGTATGTATGTATGTATGTATGTATGTATGTGTGTATTTGTTAAAAATAAAATCCTGTACTAAGAACTCACAAAACTAAATGATTCTAAATTACTAGTTCCAGCATCCAACTGTTCCCAAGAGTGGATGTCTCCCCAAATTCAAATTTGGCACCTAACCCCCTCTCTTGCGGACGCCACTGCCATCAAATTCAACAACTACAATTTGCAGAAAATCTATTCAGGCAATGGACTCTGCCTTCCGACTCATATGACAACAAGGCTTATTAACTGTATATTTGATTATGATTAGGTCTTAACTCGAATCGTTAAAACCCATGGATTTCAGGAGAAATGCTCATCCTATAATTGTATTTAACGTTCCTTAAACACTGTAAACGAGACAGACCTTTTTATGTAAAAGAAAGAAATTAGGAGTAGCTCTGTAGGCTGTAGCTCAGTATTCGCTACAAAGATAAGGAAACCAAGTCATCTTCTATTATACGTATATGAATTTAGTGTTTTAAAACACCCAAAATAAAAAGGATTAAATAAGACCACCCCACCACTAGAGTCAAGACATGCTAGGTAACTACTCATAAAAAAAAGTTTTCAAGTTTTCAGTATTATGAACAACTATGGAAAAATTCTTATAATTACACCAATTAAAATGATAATGTTTTATGCATAGTAAATAGATATTATTTAATCTTCAGATAATAATAAAACATTGTTCGTAAAATGACCCAATATTTCTTTATGGGATAATATGTTAGGCCTACTCTCCTCTCCAGCGAGGGACTGAAGGTACCAACAGCCTGGACTGTCATTAGACAACAATGTCACCCAAAAAGATGTAAACTTCAATAAATATTATTCTGTGTTCATTGTAAATAATTCTGAGGCCGAACATGCATTTTAGTTCCGTTATTCCTATCTAATATGAATAAAGCCTCAACAAACTTATATAAATGATACAATTGTGATAATTTCTTTGCCTTTTTCGTTTCATCTCTTTCCCAAAAGTTTTTTTCCGTCCGAGTAACGTGTCCAGTTTCTTCTCGTTATGTAAAATAACAATTATTTCTGTCTTTATTCGAATTAAACTGAAATAACTGAATTAAGTTTGAACTTAGAATTAGTACAATGAAAATATAATATCGTATAGAAATTAGTACTTCTTTATAATGTGATATGTGACCTCATGACAGCCCAGCTTATTGGGAGAAAGGCCGATGTTGACAATTATCCCATAATAAAAATATTTGAACATATATAAATTACTCTTTTTATTTTTTTTTATATAAATCTAAAAATTAAAAAATAATATATTTTTATATACAGAAATTTATAGCTTTGGAATGGTAAGAATATGAAAAATTTCCATAGTTGTAAGCAATATTTAGATTCAGTAAAATATTTTTTTTGGGTATTCACCGAAATCCAGAACTTTTCCAGGGAAGGCTGTTCTTATGACAATACATCACTCACTTTATTTTTGGTGATTAAAAACACCAACAGAATATATATCCATAAGATTAATATCAAATGGTGGTTACATACGGAAAAGTCTCCTTTT
Organism: Palaemon carinicauda; assembly: GCF_036898095.1. Classification (NCBI taxonomy): domain Eukaryota; kingdom Metazoa; phylum Arthropoda; class Malacostraca; order Decapoda; family Palaemonidae; genus Palaemon; species Palaemon carinicauda. Next base: position 34,683,074 of record NC_090741.1, on the reverse strand, counting down.
CATAATTGTTATTATATTAAATACTAGCCAAGTTACAACACTAATTGGAAAAAACGTCATGCAATAAGCCCAAGGGATCCAACAGAGATAAATAGCCTGAGACAAGAAACAAAGGGAATAAATAAGTACAAAATATATAATAAAAATCAAAATAAAATATCTTAATAAAGGATCCAAACAATTCCCTAGCGGTAGAATCTCAACGGGGAGCTGGTGCCTTGGCAAACCTATTACCTCTGACTAATTGTAAAGTTTGAGATCTTAATATGAAAAACAGTCAAAATACGCCACAGGATTGAAAAAGATTGTTTTGAAACAACTCTTCACTAATCAAGTCACAAATGGCCACCCTTTTGTAGCAAAGAGCCTCGGTTAGATTTCGCTAGTTGTCTCTATCAGAAGCTTTTAAATCAACCAGACTATTCTAGTGCCTTGTTGAGCCCTGTATCATGCAAAGAACATGCCCAAACCGTCATCATATACGCTGTCTATAAATACCTTTCCCTAAAGTTATTCTTCATTCAAAGTAACGTGTTTATTTTCATCTTGTTAATTCCAATATCAATTATTTCTGTCTTTATTCGAATCTGACTGAAATAACTGAATTCAGTTTGAGCTTAGAATTCTTAATAATGAAAACATAATATTGTTCAGGGAAATTACTTCTTCATAATGAGATATTTGAAATATTTTATATCATTTGTTTATTACTTTTCATATAGTCTATTTCCTTATTTCCTTTCTTCAATGGCCTATTTTTCCCTATTGGAGCCCTTTGGCTTATAGCATATTGATTTTCCAACTAGGATTGTGGCTTGGCTAATAATAATAATAATAATAATAATAATAAAATAATAATAATAATAATAATAATAATAG
>NC_090741.1:34662857-34681695 GCF_036898095.1 Palaemon carinicauda | reverse complement strand
AGATAAAAAAAAAAAAAAAAAAATAAACTAAAAAAAAATACAAAAACCAAAAAAAAAAAAAAAAAGGAGCAGCAGCAAGAGGAGGAAGAGAAGGAGGAGGAGAAGCAGAAGATAAAAAAACAAAAAAAAAACTAAAAAAATATAAAACCCGAAAAAAAAGGAGAAAAGGCAAGAAGAGAGAGGGAAGGAGGAGGAGAAGCAGCAATAAAGAAAAAAAAAACCTAAATAAATATGAAACCCGAAAAAAAGGAGCAAAGGCAAGAGAAGGAAGAGAAGGATGAGGAAAAGCAGCAAAAAAAAAGAAAAAACTTTAAAAAAACATATAAAACCCGAAAAAAGGAGCAAAGGCAAGAGAAGGAAGAGAAGCAAGAGGAGAAGCAGCAAAAAAAAAAAAAACCTATAAAAAAATATAAAACCCGAAAAAAAGGGGCAAAGGCAAGAGAAGGAAGAGAAGGAGGAGGAGAAGCAGCAAAAAAAAAACCTTAAAAAAATATAAAACCCGAAAAAAACGAGCAAAGGCAAGAGAAGGAAGAGAAGGAGGAGAAGTAGCAAAAAAAAAAAACCTAAAAAAAATATAAAACCCGAAAAAAAGGAGCAAAGGAAAGAGAAGGAAGAGAAGGAGGAGGTGAAGCAGCAAAAAAAAAAAACCTTAAAAAAAAATATAATACCCGAAAAAAAGGAGCAAAGGTAAGAGAAGGAAGAGAAGGAGGAGGAGAAGCAGTAAAAAAAAAAAAAAAAAAAAAAAAAAAAAAAAAAAAAAAAAAAAAAAAAAATTAAAAATAATATAAAACCCGAAAAAAAGGAGCAAAGGCAAGAGAAGGAAGAGAAGGAGGAGGAGGGAGAAGCAGTAAGAAAAAAAAAAAAACTTAAAAAAAATATAAAACCCGAAAAAAAGGAGCAAAGGCAAGAGAAGGAAGAGAAGGATGAGGAAAAAACAGCAAAAAAAACCTAAAAAAAATATAAAACCCGAAAAAAAAAGGAGCAAAGGCAAGAGAAGGAATAGAAGGAGGAGGAGAGAAGCAGCAAAAAAAAAAAAAAAAAACTTAAAAAAAAATATAAAACCCGAAAAAAAAGGAGCAAAGGCAAGAAAAGGAAGAGAAGGAGGAGGAAAAGCAGCAAAAAAAAAAACTAAAAAAATATAAAACCCGAAAAATAAGGAGCAAAGGGAAGAGACGGAAGAGAAGGAGGAGGAGAAGCAGCGAAAAAAAAAAAAAAAAAAAAAAAACTAGGTAAAAATACAAAAACCAAAAAAAAAAAAGGAGCAACAGCAAGAGGAGGAAGAGAAGGAGGAAAAGCAGCAAAAGAAAAAAAAACTAAAAAGAAAAAAAAGAAAAAAAAGGAGCAGCAGCAAGAGGAGGAAGGGGAGGAGGAGAAGCAGCAGATAAAAAAAAAAAAAAAAAAAAAAAAAAAAAAAAAAAAAAAAAAAAAAAAAAAAAAAAAGGAGTGTGGCGGGATGTTGCAAAAACAACCCCCACACCCTTGAATCTTACTTACTGACAATTGTCTCCTCAACACATACTTTCCCCTTACTTTATCATAAACTGGACTCTTGAACAAAAAGGACACAAAAACCAACCATAACATTAAAACTATATTTATTAAAATTAGGATACTTATCACAAACCATCCACACCAAAATAATCACTTAACACTAATTATAAACTTGAACACTGAAAAAAAACTTAATACCATTCAAATAAACCAACCAAAAAACAACACCTAATAAAACTTAAAATTAAATTAACCACAACCTTAACTTCAAATCACCAAACATATATGTTGCGTGTGTTCACTAACACTCCGCAAGATACGTAAAAAAACACTTCGTAGTCATTCACTAAGCCAACTGTCTTTAATGGCACAACTACTACTATCACAGCTTTAATATATTAAACTACGTGACAATTTGCCACAACTGCCTCGCTGATTTTGTAAGCAGTAATCATCATCCTTATCATCATCCTTATCATCATCATCATCCTTATCATCATCATCATCAATCCAAAAAGCAGTCCAAGCAAATCGTAATACAGGCCAGGTCGTCAACAATAAATCCAGTTTCTAAAGAGCAGTCTTGATACAAAATTAATCACAGGCCAGGTCATCAACTATATATCAGCATTCGGGAAATAACTCTCCAAAGGAGGAATCACGGCCTGCCAAAATAAAAAAGAAAACCACTTACGAACACTCCTAACTAACTTAACTATCGCACTATAATCAAAGATAAATAATAAACTGTTCCTATCATTCACAATCACGATAAGCAAAGATAAACAAAACTGTACTTACTGTTAAAATATACAAAACACTTCCTTGCTGGTAATGAAGGATAATAGTAAATCCAGCAATCACACACACAACCGCCTCTATCAGCAGTCAATCAAAAAAAGCATTCGCTCCGAAACATTCACCACTGTCGTAACCTAACTAAAAACATAAACAAACAATCTCATTTGTACCAACAGTCTTTCCCACTACAAACAATCATTCGCTAAATACCACTTGTTCTTCGGCGCGCACCGCGGACACACAAACACACAAACACACATACACACACAAACACACACTCTCGCGCGATTTACCAAAACTAAAGCAAATGAAATTCTCTCTCTCTCTCTCTCTCTCTCTCTCTCTCTCTCTCTCTCTCTCTCTCTCTCTCTCTCTCTCTGGATTTGGCAAAAGAAAATAAACAAAAAAAATAAAACAAAAATTAATCCTCCACAGGAGCAGCAGCAAGAGGAGAAGAAGCAGCAGATAAAAAACAAAAAACCTAAAAAAAATATAAAGCCCAAAATAAAAAAAAATAAAAAGGAGCAAAGGCAAGAGGATGAAGAGAAGGAGGAGGAGAAGTAGCAAAAAAGAAAAAAACTAAAAAAAAATACAAATAAAAGGAGCAGCAGCAAGAGGAGGAAGATAAGGAGGAGGAGAAGAAGCAGAAAAAAAACTAAAAAAAAATACAAACATCAAAAAAAAAAAAAAAAAAAAAAAAAGGAGCAGCAGCAAGAGGAGGAAGAAAAGGAGGAGGAGAAGAAGCAGTAAAAAACAATAAACCTAAAAAAAGTAATAAAATCCGAAAAAAAGGAAAAGCAAAGGCAAGAGGAGGAAGAGAAGGAGGAGGAGAAGCAGCAAAAAAAAAAAAACTAAAAAGAAAATAAAAAAAAAAGGAGCAGCAGCAAGAGGAGGAAAAGAAAGAGGAGGAGAAGCAGCAGATAAAAAAAAAAACTAAAAAAAAATATAAGCCCGAAATAAAAAAAAAAAGGAGCAAAGGCAAGAGGAGGAAGAGAAGGAGGAGGAGAAGCAGCAAAAAGGAAAAAAAAAACTAAAAAAAAATACAAAAAAAAAAAAGAAAAAAAAAGGAGCAGCAGCAAGAAGAGGAAGAGAAGGAGAAGGAGAAGCAGCAGATAAAAAAACAAGGAAAAATTAAAAAAAAAATACAATAACCAATTAAAAAAAAAGAGCAGCAGCAGCAAGAGGAGGAAGAGTAGGAGGAGGAGAAGCAGCAGAAAAAAAAAACAAAAAAACCTAAAAAAAAAAACAAAAATAAAAAAAAAAGCAGCAGCAAGAGGAGGAAAAAAAGGAGGAGTAGAAGCAGCAGATAAAAAAAAAAAGGAGCAGCAGCAAGAGGAGGAAAAGAAAGAGAAGGAGAAGCAGCAGATGAAAAAAAAAAAAAACCTAATAAAAATATAAAGCCCAAAATTAAAAAAAATTAAAAAAGGAGCAAAGGCAAGAGGAGGAAGAGAAGGAGGAGGAGAAGCAGCAAAAAAGAAAAACAAAAAAACCTAAATAAAAATACAAAAACCAAAGATAAAAAAAGGAGCAGCAGCAAGAGGAGGAAGAGAAGGAGGAGGAGAAGCAGCAAAAAAAAAAAAATTAAAAAAGAATGCAAAAAAAAAAAGAAAAAAAAAGGAGCAGCAGCAAGATTAGGAAAAGAAAGAGGAGGAGAAGCAGCGGATGAAAAAAAACCTAATAAAAATATAAAGCCCAAAATAAAAAAAAAAAAGGAGCAAAGGCAAGAGGAGGAAGAGAAGGAGGAGGAGAAGCAGCAAAAAAGAAAAACAAAAAACCTAAATAAAAATACAAAAACCAAAGAAAAAAAAGGAGCAGCAGCAAGAGGAGGAAGAGAAGGAGAAGGAGAAGCAGCAGATAAAAAACAAGGAAAAATTAAAAAAAAAATACAAAAACCAAAAAAAAAAAAAAAAGAGAGAGCAGCAGCAAGAGGAGGAAGAGTAGGAGGAGGAGAAGCAGCAGAAAAAAAACAAAAAACCTATAAAAAATACAAAAACCAATAAAAAAAAAGGAGCAGCAGCAAGAGGAGGAAAAAAAGGAGGAAGAGAAGAAGCAGAAAAAAAACAATAAACCTAAAAAAAGTAATAAAACCCGAAAAAAAGAAAGAGCAATGGCAAGAGGAGGAAGAGAAGGAGGAGGAGAAGCAGCAAAAAAGAAAAAAAAAAACTTAAAAAAAATACAAAAACCAAAAAAGAAAAAAAAAGAAAAGGAGCAGCAGCAAGAGGAGGAAGTGGAGGAGGAGATAAAAAAACAAAAAACTAAAAAATAATGCTAAAACCAAAAAAAAAAAAAAAAAAAAAGGAAGCAGCAAGTGAAGGAAGAAAATGAGGAGAAGCAGCAGAAAAAAAATAAGAAAACCTAAAAAACAAAATACAAAAAAAAAAAAAAAAAAAAGGAGCAAAGGCAAGAGGAGGAAGAAGGATTTTTAATACTTAAATTATAACAACAAAATGTTATGAAAAAAAAATAATAATAACCTATCGCTGTGTGTCTTGAGGAAAATGTCTTCACAAAGTAACAATGATGTTCAAACTAGGCCCCTTTCCCCCACGAAGCTATGATTTTGAATTCTCTCTCTCACTCTCTCTCTCTCTCTCTCTCTCTCTCTCTCTCTCTCACACTTCCTGGAACTCGCCCTGACAACAGGGTACAATAATTGTCCTCATTCAAGTCGTCCCATGACAACAGAGTACAATTATTTACCTCATTTAAGTCAAACGAGGAACATTGAATGTAGACACGGCAAAATATTTCAACATTCAACTACTTCAATGCCACGAGTATTAAGGAAGACGAGACAGAGTAACAAGAACGAGAAAGCTTGATCATTAATAAGCGTATCAGAGTTACTTACGCAACAGCCTCGTTCAGCAATCCTATGGGATATGGTTGGCACAAGAAAGAATTGCGTATCCAGGGCAAACGCTGGTCTTGGTCAAGAGAATTTGAATTTTGAACTAAGCATTTAACTAATAGAAAAAGGATCAACTGGGCATAACCAAATTCATTTACGAAGCCAAAACGATTTTTTACCTAGGAGTGCTGACCAGCAAATTGCGATTTTATAATGCTGAGCCTACGTTAGAGAAATGGGTCTGGATAAGGCAGTCCATGTAATGAAGGCAAGACTAAATACGCTCAAGTTGAAAGCAAATTCCAGGGCAAGATACAATGATGATGTGTGGGACCTAAGCAAAGATGAAGAGGATACTACAGAACATTTATTTTCATACCAAAAATTAGGACAGTCGATAAAAGATATAAGAGTAGGGATGATGCAAAATCCAAGCAGCTGTGATCTGGTTGCATACAGAAGTATAGGCAATGCATATGAAAGAAGAATTCAAGCCCAAACTGACCACCACATGTTAAAGCCAAAACTGATGATATCCCAACTGATTTCACTCTATAATTCTATAGAGTGGCCACAAACTTATCATGCGCAGTGAGCAGTTAGGAACCATAAACCCTCCCTGATGGGGGTTGGGGTAAGGGACCATCCTCCTCTAGAAAGCCCTTAAAGTTCTATTGCTTTAATATCAGACCAAGACAAAATTCACCCAAAAAGTTCTAGTTATTTGTAAAATAGAGTCATTCAATTGATCTCTGCTACTCTCGCCAAATGCTTCGAGGTGTCCACAGTACGTACGCTTGGTGAAAGACGAAATGGTGAAATTTCCAAATTTCTCCATAAAATAGAATTCTCGCAATCTAGCTCATGTAGTAAATTAGCATTTATAACCAAGTTCAGTGCATTCACTCTCTCTCTCTCTCTCTCTCTCTCTCTCTCTCTCTCTCTCTCTCTCTCTCTCTCTCTCTCTCTCTCAATAATTATTCGCTAATGGCTTTAGTCTTTTATACCTCCTACTCCAAATATTCTCTTTATTCTGACTATAAATCAATTTAATTGTAGGTAAAATACATCTCTCTTAAAAGTTGTCAACACAACTTTCAATAAGAGAGAGAGAGAGAGAGAGAGAGAGAGAGAGAGAGAGAGAGAGAGAGAGAGAGAGAGAGATTGGTACTTATCTTCGGTTGTATCCACTACCGGTTAAGAACTAAAGACTGGCGACACAACGCATACTTATTTCATAACTTATTTCTCTACAAATGTACGTAAATATTAACCTTATTGTACGATACGAGAATAGTGACAAAGTTCATAATTCACTTTAGTTGAATTACATGAACATAAAATACGCAAATTTTCCTGCGTAAACACTTGCAATGCAAACGCGTAAGATATGGGACACAATCATAAACTAAGATCTCGAAAAGTTACTGCAGCTTACACCAGATGACTATAGCTCGTTTCAAGTCTTAAAGATTAAAGTACCACTTACATAATTGGTATTGTCACCCCAATGAGATTGCAAATATTTTAAAACGGAATTATACCAACCATGGTCCAGGAGAGAGAGAGAGAGAGAGAGAGAGAGAGAGAGAGAGAGAGAGAGAGAGAGAGAGAGAGAGAGAGAGAGAGAGAGAGAGAGTGTGTGTGTGTTAACCCTACCTCTCACCTTTTAAACAGAGAAAACTAATGATTAAAATATATACGTTATTTTAGATATTTAATATTTGTTAAAAAGGAAGTCATAGCACCAGTAGAATAAACTTGACAGCTAAAAACTTATTTAATTTTCTGTGTGGAAATTTATTCGTCTTTTATAATTTATGAATAGATTGTCAATCATCAATTGTTGGACTGCCACGGTTGAAGAATTGATTGACTGAGATTTATCTGGCATCGTAACAGTCTCAAATGTACATTAGATGTAACGAGAACTCGAGGGATAAATACTGGCTTAATATTTCTTAAGATGACTTCGTACAATTCTCGATAAAGAATCGTTTTCAAACTGTTGCTCTCAAATCGCAAATATGAAGAGAGCTGATTTTAAGAGCAAACGTTTATGGCGCTGCATTTTAAATGGTTACGTTTGCATAAAGTTTATTTACATATTGTCCTCATTGACCAAACTATTTAACCAAAAATTTGAAAAGTAAGATATTCGGATTTATAGAAAATACGCTGTGTAATACTAAGAGCATTACATCCTTACTCTGAGTGGCCAGTATAAGACACCCCCAACCTCTCCCCAACTGTGAGCAACGAAGGGGGAGGTGAAAGGGTGATCAATATAGCTCTTTGAAAGGTCATTGGTCACATTAATTCACATCGACCTTTATATCAACAGAGTGGAAATGTTTAATTGACAAAAACATCATTCTAACAGAGCTAAGGTCACTTACTCAGTAGCCTACAGACCTTAATTACTGCTCTAGTACAGACTGGCCCTTCGGCCTTTCTGTTACAGTAGATACCGTCTCTGCTGAATAATTTAACTTTGTTTGTTATTACACTCTTACATTAACCATTCCGAGTAAATACAAGGCAATTAGCAAAAGGAGCAACAATTAGACTAAACGAAATTAGAAGGAAATATACGAAATAATAAAAGTACAGTCGACGTTAGTTGACCTTATCAGTGAATTAAAAAAGGTTTATGTGAACAAAGAACTAGAGGGGCAATCAGTAGAGAGCAGACCTACGCCACGGCAGCTTAATTTTCTACCTTTAGTTCAACTTTGAATCCTTAACTTTGGTCTTAACATGTATTAACTGGCGTGGATTTTCATTCACTCAAATATGAACCGAGTTTGAAGTCTATGATGACGATGTGCAGAGTTATAGCTGATTACGCTAATTGGACATTTTGCTTGACAGTGACCTTGACCTTTGACCTCAACCTTCCTAAGTTTAACCATTTTCAGCTTTTTACATAACAGCTAATCCCTGCAAGTTTCACTATTCTCCCATTAAAGTTGTGGGTAGGAAGCTGTTCACAAACACACACACACACACGGGTAAAACCAGGACCCACTAAGATGGTCTCTTAGTGGGTCCTGGGTAAAACATAACCACCTTCCAACTTCGGTGGAAGTGGTAATGATTTAAACGGGAAAAAATATGGTATTCTTCAGCACATTTCAATCTGGTGATTATCATAATCAAGACATTTTAATGAACGTAAATCTGAAGTTTTATTAACATTAATTTTTAGAATAAATTTAGCCACTTTCAATTGGATGTTACTCGTAATTACTTAGTCCACATGTTGGTCGCTAACGTTGGAACTCGATTTTAACCAACAGATCTTTAACGAATACAAGGACATTCTATACCTCAAGTTTAATGTTTCCTTTGACAAACGATATTATGAATTTAGGTAAGTCAACATACTCGGCCCCCCCCCCCCCACGTAAGATACACAAACCTCATACCCGAATCCTGGGGGATTTATCCACGAATCCTGTGGGGTTTACTACAAAATCCTGGGAGATTCACCCCAATATGCTGGGGGATTTACCCCAATATGCTGGGGAATTTACCCCCAAAATCATGAGGGAATTAAACCCCAAATTCTGTGGGGGGGGGGGATTTTCCCCCAAATCCTTTCGGATTTATCCCATAATCCTGTGGCGGTTTACCCCAAAATCCTGGGGATTTTACCCAAAAATTCTTTTGGGGTTTACCCCAAAATCGTGGTGGATTTACCCCAAAATCCTGAGGGATTTATCCAAGAATCCATTGGGGGTTTACCCTCAAATGCCGGGGGATTTACCCAAATATGCTTGGGGATTTACCCCAAAATCCTGAGGGAATTATCCCTGAAGACTGTGGGGAGATTTTCCCCAAAATCCTGGCGGATTTATCCCATAATCCTGTGGGGGATTTAATCCCGAATCCTCGGAATTCAAGTACATATGCTTGGAGAATTTAACCATGAATCCTAGGGGATCAAACTCTGAATCCTGGGGGATTTAATTACAAATCCTGTGCGGGTATTTAACTCCGAACCTTTAGACGGTTTCAAGTCCGAATCATCGGGGAATTAACCATGAAATCTTGGGATTTAACCATGAATCCTTTGGGATTTAAATCAAATGCTTGGGGAATTTAACAACAAACCTTATGGGATTTAACCCTGAATCCTGTGGGAGTTAACCACAAATCCTGGGGATTTAACCCAAAATCCTGGGGATTTAACCCAAAATCCTGGGGATTTAACAATGAATCCTGGGGGATTAACCATAAATCCTGGGGATTTAACCACGAATACTGGGGGGAATTTAACCACGAATCCTGAGGGGGGATTTAACCACGAATCCTGGGGGGGGGGAATTTAACCACGAATCCTGGGGGGGGGGGGAATTTAACCACGAATCCTGGGGGGGGGGGGGATTTAACCACGAATCCTGGGGGGGGGGGGGAATTTAACCATGAATCCTGTGGGGGAATTTAACCAAAAATTATGTGGGGGTATAATCTCGAACCCTTGGGGGGTTCAAGCCCAAATCCTTGGGGGGATTTAACCTAAAATCCTTTGGGGATTTAGCCACGAAATCTGGGTAATTAACCACAAATCCAAGGGGATTTAATCACCAATTCTGGAGGACTTAACAACGAACTCTGGGGGAGATATTACTACGAATCCTGGGATATTTCATCACAAATTCTGTTGATTTAACCATGAATTCTGGGAGATTTAACCACGAATCCTTGGAGATTTAATCACAAATTCTGGCGATTTAACCACGAATCCTGGGGAATTTAATCACGAATCCTGGGAGATCTAGCCACGAGAGAGAGAGAGAGAGAGAGAGAGAGAGAGAGAGAGAGAGAGATTTCTAAAGGATGTTAATTTGCACAGTAAATGTCCATGAAATGAATAACCATATTAAAAAGATGTGTGAAACACTTAATTTTACGAGTAATGCAACCAAATGTGGGATTTCAGTATTTATCAAGAACTCGATCTAAGGAATCAGGGTCAGTCTCATCCTGCCAGGGAACTCTAGATCAATCAACCAGTGATATATGGAAGTTCTGCCAGTAGACAAATTCTATGGTATGTCCACAACTTATAGAAATACAGTGTAAAGATATTAATTGTAATTTCATTACCAGTAAAGTAGAGGATCTTTTATCCCTTCTTTACGGGAAGATGACTTTCCAATCATATTTTATAAGATGAAATATATTGATGATTAGCTCACCAAAAGTTTAACTAGGCTCCTAAAGGAACTAAAAGGATTGGAAGACCAAGGCCTACATGGCTGAGGGCTATGAATGGAAACGCATTGAATTAAAAGCTCAAGATAGAGACGACTGGCTAAATCTAACCGCGGCCCTTTGCATCAATAGGCGTAGGGAAAAAGGATGATATCAGAACGAGAGATATGAGGTGAGAGAAAAACCATAAATCATTCACTCACTTTGATGAGAATTCATTTGAACAATACAAAAAGGCTTCCATTTGCGAATTCATTATTGAAGAGCTGTGTTAGAATAATAAATAGTTAAAACATTTTCATTCCTTTGGCGTAATTGACTGTTGATCATATTCATAGATTTTCAAAGTTTTCAATTTATTTTTTATAGCAATTGTTTATTAGAAATTTACTCTGGTAAAACGACTATTACTATAGTTAGTGATAACGAGTCTACATGCGTTATGGTGATAATGAAGTAAAGGAGAAGGAAAAGGATAAGAGAGAGAGAGAGAGAGAGAGAGAGAGAGAGAGAGAGAGAGAGAGAGAGGGGGGGGGGGAATTCAACACCAGACCAAAGAAAGCCTGTTGCTGTTTAGCTGGATAACCGGGGGACGTCAGTGACAGGATACTCTCTTTCTATCCTGCCCTGTCTCGGAACCCCAAACCGAGAGGTAGTCCTGAATCGGAAGACACCTAAGAGGAAGGATCCTCAACGGAGTCGATTTCTTAGGGCTTGACCCGAAGCAGGACTCTCGGAAACCCGAGCCTCTTTACTTAAGATTATCCAGGACGATACAGACATCACTGCCATTACTGGCCAGAAAATCTTTTCCATATCAGCAAACTTCATTATTTTATGCAACGTTTTTTTAATTAGTTTGATAAATTTATATTTGATAAAAGTCAATAATTATGAATTTAGATGTTCCCAATAACTGCCATTACAGCTAAGTAAGAATTTTGAACGATTTTTCCATCAAATAAGTCACTAGTGTTTTGGCCTTTGAAGGTACAAAGAGCCTGTGATGTCATCAGGGCAAAAATCCTATCCCTAAAGAAGTACACATCCCTAAACATTATGATGTTTCCATATTGGGCTCAAGATCACAATCTTCACTAATATGTGTATGTGACTCCACCCAAACAAATTGTTTCTCTACAATGTGGGGGTTTTACACTGTCAAACATGTTGGCCAACACGCTTGACAACACGAGAATGTTTGAACGTGTGAAAGGGGTAAACATGTTTGACCAACATGTTGGACGGATGTCTGACGGGGTCTGTCTTTTGAGGGCGGAGCTTGCTCGGTGCTTGTCCATGTTTGAACGTGTGAACGGTCATCAGTCTCGAACCGTCATTCATACTCAAATCTCGCCGAGGTAACATCTGTAACATCTCCTTCAGTGACAGACATAGAGTAACAGCTGCAAAATGAGTGACACTTGTGCTGTTAAGGATAAGGAAAGGGAAATAATAGTGCATTTCACCTATTATTACTATGTACTGATTTTCCTCAATAAATGAACATTACAAATTGCATACCATAACCCACCTTAAAATAATCTTTCTGTTTAGATGGCAACACAAGTTTCTGGTATAATCTTGGATAAGGTGCTAGTTCCCATTACAGCTGAAAATCTCAAGTCTTGCAGAGATCGGCTTGTTGCTAAGAAACGCAGTGTTGCAATTAGCCGTTCATGAGGGCTAATGGACTTCCTCATTACGGTGTCTTTACATGTAATGAATGGAATGGCCATATTCAAAAGTTCTAAATATGTTGATTCATCCATGCGCATATAATTGCACCATTCATCTGGGTCTAATTTCAGCTCTTTCATTAAATTGGTATGTGAAATTTGGTGCCTTTTAAGCAACCAGTCCTTTGTCCACTTTGAACGCTTCCTTTTCTTTTCGTTGAGGGCAATCACTATCCCAACTGCCATCTCCTCGTCTTGGGTAAGTGACATGGATCTCCTTCTCCTTTTGGCACCGACTGAGGTTGTCTGTCAGTTTGGTTTGAACGTGTAACCACTCTTCAGAGGTTCGATGAGCGTGTTGGCCAACACGCTTGACCGTGTAAAACCCCCTTTTTATCGCTTTTTATTAATTGTAACCTACAAATATTGTTTATAAATACAAATGTTGATGTTTTATATAAATTTTCTTGGAAACACAACTTAATGAAGATTGCATTTTATGAAAGAGAAGTTTTTTAATACCAATATTCCTGGTATTTTCCAATTAACAACTTCAACTGAATACATAGTACGATTCTCATAAACCGAAGAAGAAGGAATAGAGAAATAGTGTAAGACTGAAAAGAATAATGTAAAAAACTATTATCGTAACAGATTATTTCAATGTGGGATAAATCAAAGGCTCAATGAATGAATGAATGAATGAAAATCCCTCTCTGACTTTCCGGGTATCGAAGGTTGTCCAGACTTTCGCTTTTCGTTATCTTTATCATCTCTATCTAAAGTCCTCCAGGGAATAAGCTTCTTTGAGTGTTTGTTATAGCTGGTGACTAAATAGGCCTACATATAAAAAATGCTCTTGTGTAAACAGAGAAGAAGGGATTGGCATGACTTCAGCTTTTGAACATGAGTGAAGTCCTAATATCATAAGCTTAACTTCCATTCAAAATGATCCTTTCCATCAGAATAGTTTTGTTTGTGCGTTCGTCTGTCTAATTAAACACTTGGTGAAACTTCCCTTTTAGCCCCAAGAAATATATAGGTCTACAGTGTTTTCAATTCTTTTTAAAAGAATAAGATTGGATCAGCGATCTCCTCCAAGGCCTTTGGACTAAGAATAGCATCAAATATTGATTATGGATACAAATGTTGTTATTTTCAATTAAGGTTTTGGATGCAAGCTCGAGATTATAGTTTATTAATGATGAGTCTTTTAATCCCAATGTTCCTGTTGTAAAGTTTTGAATTGGTTACATATAAAGCTTTCATTATTATTATTATCTAAGCTACAACCTTAGTTGGAAAAAGGATGCTATAAGCCCAAGGGCTCCAAACAGGAAAAAATAGCCCAGTGAGTAAAGGTTTCAAGGAATAATGTTCTAATCAATGTTAAATGAGACATTTACTAATATGAATTATCCTTTAGAATTAATCATATTTATTATAAAAAATAAGTCGATCTGGATTTACACCATCATAAGTAAAATAAGAATCATTACTTAAAGGACTACGCCGAGTACTGATAAAAACTAGTTTACTGAATCTAAATATTGCTTACAACTATGGAAATTTTTCATATTATACCAATCTAAACCTATAAATTTCTGTATGTAAAAATAAATAATTTTTATATATATATTTATGTAAATGATAGATTAAAAAAAGATTTATGAATTATTAGATATTTTTACATTATGGGATAATTGCCAACATCAACATTTCTCCTTCCTATGTGAACATTGTCTGTAGCAAGAGCCTGGGCTGTCATAAAACTTTTGGGAAACAGATGAAACGAAAACAGGCAAAGAAATGATCATAACTGTATCATTTATATAAGTTTCTTGAGACTTTATTCATATCAGCTTGGAATAACGGAACTGGAATACAGATCAGCCTCAGAATTCTTTACAATGAAAACAGAATAATGTTTAGAGATGTTTACTTCTTTATGGGTGACATTGTTGGTCTAATGACAGTCCAGACTCTTTGTACCTTCAGTCCTCTCGTAGAGAGGAGAGAGGTATATTTTCCCATAAAGAAATATTGGGGCATTTTGCGAAAAAAATTTTATTATTATTTAAAAATAAATAATACCTATTTACTGTGCACAGAACATTATAATTTTAAATGGTTTCAATACAATATTTTTCCATAGTCGTTTATAATATTGCGAACTTAAAATCTTTTTTTATGAGTAGTTAGCATGTCTTGACCCTGGTAATTTTTCACCATTATCCATCTCTTCGTTTATTTTTGGTGTTTTTACACTATAAATTCAAATTTGATATATAGATGAAGACTATCTTCTTTATTGTATGTAGAGAGATCTAGACTACGCCTATTTATTTAATTATCTTTATGGGTCTGTAACCTTCACAAGTTTTAAAAGTGTTAACTATGATGATAGGATTAGCATTGCTCCATCTGAATTCCATTGGTATTTCTAAGTTAATGACCCGAGTGAAATCTTAAACATAATTGAATATACATTTTAATAATCCTTACGTGTTGCCAATGCGTGAATAGATTTGTTTGCTTGTAATTATAGCTGTTGGATTTGATGGCAGTGGCGTCGCAAAGAGAAGGGTTGGGCGATAAACTGAAGTTGGAGAGACATTCATTACAGGGGAAGTTGGATGCTGAAACTAGTAATTTAGAATCGTTTGTTTTTCTTTTTCTTTTTTTCAGTATATATTTTTATCGTTAATCGAGATGACTATCTTTATTCATTTTATGTATATATATATATATATATATATATATATATATATATATATATATATATATATATATATATATATATATATATATATATGAGAGAGAGAGATAAGCTATACATTTACATAGAAAATTTCCACGAAATGAATAGCAATATAAATAGCATATCTGAAAGACTTCTTCATTGTACGAGTGATGCAATCAAATTTGGGATTGCAGTATTTATCAAGAACTCGGTCTAAGGAATTAGGGTCAATCTCATCCTGCCAGGGAACTATGGATCAATCAACCAGGGTTTAAAGGTCACTCATGAATGACAGAGGTAAGGGAGAGTAACATTGCCCTATCAATGATAGCAGGACGATGTCCTAGAGACTGACAATATATGCATATGATCAGTGCTCAAGCTCCCTCTCCACCCTAGCTAGGACCAAAGAGGGCCAGGCAATGGCTGCCGAAGACTCTGCAGATAGAAGTTCTGCCTGTAGCCAAACTATTGCACGTACACAACTTATAAAAATTAACTATAAAGATGTTAATTGTTGTTTTATCGCCAGTAAAGTAGAGGATCTTTTACTTCTATCGATTCTTTAGAGGAAACTGACTTTCCAATCATATTCTTTACAAAGAAATATATCCATAATTAATTCACTAAACGTTTAGCTGGATTCCGCAAGGCACTAGAAGACTTGGAAGACCTGACCCTACATGGCTAAGGACCATGAAGCGTGAAGTAAGAGATGATGGATGGAGAAGTATAGAATTAAAAGCTCAAGATAGAGACGACTGGCGAAATCTAATCGAGGTCCTATGCGTCAATAGGCGTAGGAGGAGATAGTGATGAAGACAGAAGGGGAGATATAGAATGAGAGAGAGATCACAGTGAGATGATTGGTTCACTATGATAAGAATTCAATTGAACAATACAAAGGGCGGCCATTTGTGACTTGATTATTGAAGAGTTGTTTTAAAACAACCTTTTTCATTTCTGTGGCGTAATATTAAGATCTCAAACTTTACTATTTATTTTTCTTACTTTTTTTTTTAAGTAGAAATTACGGCTACAAATATAGTTGATTAGTTAGAAGTAAAAGGGTTGCCAGGGCACCAGCCACCTGTTGAGGTACTTCTGCTGGAATGTTGTTGGATCCTTTATTACCTCCGCCAGGAGGGTATGTTTTCGGTTCGGTTTGTTTGTTTGTCTGTCTGTCTGTGGACAACGTAGAGGCCACATTTCTACACGGAATCACTTCAAACTTGGCCAAGTAGTTCCCCAATGTGTATGGAAGAACTGATTAAATTTTGGTCAAGGTCACCCCAAGGTCAAGGTCACGTGAAGGTCAAGGTCACGTGAAGGTCAAGGTCACCTGAAGGTCAAGGTCACGTGAAGGTCAAGGTCACGTGAAGGTCAAGGTCACTTGAAGGTCACGTGAAGGTCAAGGTCATGTGAAGGTCGAAGTCACATCAATTCATGATTCTAGGACATATGGCGCTCTAGGTCACCTTGGCGGAGGTATGTCCTCTACGAGGACCATGTCCGCGTTCAGGACTTGCTCACTTGTTAAAGATGCTTTTACCAAGTAGGTAAACAGGCGTGGGAGGAGATGATGATAATACTCGACTTACATAATATGTGGCGTATGACGAATAATAACTCAATCCTAAATGTAGCTTACTTGACAAAACCATAATATTCACTTCATATAATGAAAGATAAAACTACAGGTATTCCTTATCATAAAATGTGTCTGTCAGTTCTTTCATATACTCTGTATTAACATGACATCTATTTAACATTTCTTCTCCATGGAATTTTTTCTTTGAAAACCATTACTCTTCCAGAAATAAGTCTTATTTCCAGCACATTTTAACATTATTGAACTCCAAACCCGCCAGCGAATCCATCTCTTGGTATATCGGGGACTTGGGGGAAGACGAGTGCTGTTCAGTCTATGCTCTTCATGTGGTGTACTGTAGGTCTTACTTATCGGTCTTTGCAGTGTCTCTTGCACCTCTAGTTACACTAAATTTTCAGCCTTCTGCTATACCTCTATACTTACCCCGATATGCAACCAATCCCCCCCAACCCCCACGGCGCGTCTCCCCTGCCCCCTGGACCCGAGTTTCCGGTCACACCCTTAACTAGTTTTTGTGAAGGATCATCGGAGGCGCTTCACCCCGAGCAAACCTAAACCACCACCCTCGGCCTCCTCCCCCTCCCCCTCCTTATACACTCTCCGTCAGATATCAACCCCTTCCTCGCCTTCTACCCATCTTACTATCCCCCCCCCCATTGCAGGGCAAATTCCCCCCACCCTTCTTCCACCCCTATCTATGCAAACACTACCTACCTACCTTACATCTAACTCCCAAAATATTTACCATTAACTTAACATGACGATTATTTCCAAAACTACCGCTGCGTACTTTTACTTTGATGTACATTATCTAAATGTTACAGATTCATTCTTGGGTCATACACAACATGACCACCAAGTTTGGTCAAAATCGGTATGGTAGTTTTTGTGTAAAGTTGTCCACAAACAAATAAATAAACAACAGCAGGGGTGAATACATACCCTTCGCAAAATCTTTGATTTTCGCAAGGATAATACAAGAGGAGGAGAAAGAAAAACTTTAGACAAAAGACACCTCCGGTAAGGTGACGTCATCAATGAGGAAGAGGAAAAAAATGGTAGACATTAAAAGAGGAAGCTGAACTGGATTAGTCTATCAATAAAATTGAATTACTGAAAAGAAAGACATGATTACTTAAGAGAAAATCCATATAGCTGTGATCATCTATATGTCCTTGATCATGGATGAGGTCGTTTGAGCATTAACTTATAAAAAAGTACTAAAATGCGCTTATAGAAAGTACAAGAAATACCAGTACCAGGAGAAGCTTACCCGTGTTTCTTAATGGAACATTAAGACATAAGGGAAGATAGAGTGTGCGTTCAAGTAGCAAGAAAGAAGCAACAAGGACCAGTCAATCTCCGAGAAGCTGTTGTATGAGACGTTTGAGAGTCTACAGTGGCATGGAATGGCCCAGAGAGAGTTTTGACCAGATTAATTTCAAGTCTTTGTGGAGGTTTTTGAGGTTGAAGAAAAGAGCTTCAAGACCCACCAGAACAAGAAACAATGGTTGTGCTTGCTGATGTTAATGTAGCGCGGAACAATGGTAGTGTTTGGTGATTTTAATGCAATGAGAGAAACAACGGTCGTACTTGGTGATATTAATGAAACGAAAAGCAAAGGTTGTGCTTAGCGATACTTTTGCAATAAGAAAAACAATGGTGTTACTTGATTATGTAACGAAAGCTGATATAACAAATCAGAAATGGATTTGTTTAATTAAATCAAATGGGAAGGGGAGCAATCAGAGCTCATTTTGCAAATGGGGTGAAAACTCCCAAGTTGCAGTACGAATGGAAAAAACAAAAGGCTGGAAACCAAAATGTAAGAAAAAATATTTTCTTAGTTTATTTTTTGTTTGAGAAAAACATTACACAAAAAGTAATGAACCAATTTCAACGAAACTTGTCGAGGTACAAGTAGGCAATGGAGTTAAGAGCAAAATGAGACTGCTTGGCTGTGGCGGAGGCATGCTCTCTACTGAGTGTCCCTCTAATTCTCTATGAGATCGTAGCTATATTTCATTTGAGATTACATCTGAATCAAAGGCAGATGTAGGTCTGTTCACTTTTCCCTTACTTTGAATTTCTCCTTATGATAATGTAATTGGATATTCAAATTGTGTCAGAACTTACCTTGAAATTATCATTATAAAAATGCTGAATCTGCTTTTAATTAATCAAATGTTATATGCCAATGCGTTAACTACTTTAATGAGAGAGAGAGAGAGAGAGAGAGAGAGAGAGAGAGAGAGAGAGAGAGAGAGAGAGAGAGTCTCTCCTTCCCATGGAAGTATTGGCAAGGGAAATTCTTTCTCTGGAAGCCAACTGAACTTGAACATTTCTTTTCTATTTAACTACAATTCTTTGAAGGTGTTTATACGTAAATGTGATATATATATATATATATATATATATATATATATATATATATATAT
>NC_090741.1:34640357-34652857 GCF_036898095.1 Palaemon carinicauda | reverse complement strand
TATTTGTAAATTGCATATTTTATGGAAACATTTGAGTAATTAATCCATCTTTAATTAAGTATATTTTGAATATACAGTATATCAAATGTACGCTGGCATCATGAACTTCTGTTTATGTACGCTGGCATCATGAATTCTGTTTCGTTGACTTTGTTGACATGTCAGTTCCAAGTCGTTTAGTGAGGAAACCGAGCTATTTTCTTTTTATAACCCCTTCCCCCTCTTCAACATATCTTGCTAATTATTGCTTTCCCAAAATTTAAATAACCACCCAATTATTGTGCAAGAAGGTGAGAACTGCAGGATTACACTATATTGGAGTAAATGGAGAGCATGGTGTTGTAAACTATTACCGATAGTTTTATTATCAATCTTACAATCGATCATGCATTCAGTTATGTGCCATGCGATCAATTATGTGCTTGGTTAATCTAGGGCACCTGAACATTTATATTAATCTAACTGGATGCAAATAATAATGGCCTGACTGAGTTATTTAGTATTTTTGTCATCAATCTTACAATCGATCGTGCTATCAATCATATGCTATGCTATGAATCATGTGACTGGTTAATCTTGTGACTTAAAAAATCATTTTAACCTAACCTGATGCAAATAACAGTCTCAGTGAGTTATTTAGTACTTTTGTCATCAATCTTACAATCGATCATGCGATCAATCATGTGCTTTGTTAATCCCTCGGACTTGAACATTTATATTAACCTAACCTGAAGCATACAATAATCATCTGACTGAGTTATTTAGTACTTTTTTCATCAATCTTACAATTGATCATGCGATCACCCATGTGCCATGCTACCAATCATGTGACTGGTTAATCTAGGGGACTTAAAAATTCATATAAACCTAACCTGATGCAATTAATAATGACCAAACTGAGTATTTTAGTACTTTTGTCATCAATCTTACAATAGATCATGCGATTAGCCATGTTCCATGTGATTAATCCTGTTTTTGGTTAATTTAGGGGACCTAAACATTCATATTAACCTAACCTGAGAAAATGATAATGGCTTGACTGAGATATCTAATACTTTTGTCTTCAGTCTTACAATCAATCATGCGATCAATCATGTGCTTGGTTAATCTTATGTATTGAATCAATAGAATTTCAAAAGTTCAAACTTGCAGTAAACTTTTCAAAATTTAACAGGTTGACATAAATCTTTTCATAGTTCATATAAAAAAAAATTGTTTTAAATCTCATGCTATTCTTGAAGTATTTTATTTTAATTGTTCATTACTTTTATCAGATAGTTTATTCATTGCCTTGTTTTCTTTCCTCACTGGGCTATTTTCCCTGTTGGAGCCTTTGGTCATAAAGCATCCTGATTTTCCAAGTAGGGCTGTAGCTTAGCGTGTAATGATAATTATAATTGCGTCTTTTCTATATAATACATTCGTCTTCATCACTATAATGTAGTAGGTCTACAGACCAACGCCATATTGAAAAATATAGTTAGCCTACTGATCGTCTTACCTATAAATGGAGTAGTTGTTATATTGCCAATTTGAAGGATTTGGTATCAATCATGTATGGAACCCATATAACCATTGTTCTCAAAACTTAGGTTTTGCCTTTGGAAGTTTACATAATTCCTTTGTTTTATTTATCAAGTTTATCAGCTGCTTATGTATTTAATGCTAATCATAACTTTCCATTCATACTAACTACAATGAAATTTATGATTTATGCAATTAATTTTTCACACCATTTGTGTACTAGAATTTGCCTCAGTGGTATATGTGGACTACTTTTATTCTTATGATTACTAGTCGACAAGAGACTTGCTTACCTGTATAATTACCTTTTACAATTAACCAACTTTCCTATTATCAATAAATCGATCTGAGGTTTACTGGTGTTTCAATCACCAAAAATAAAGAGGATTTGACAGCCATTAACACAAAAGTAATCATTGGTATTTACTTAAAATTACGCTGAGTACTGATAAAACTTATTTTACTGAATCTAGATATTGCTGACAACTATGGAAACTTTTTGTATTGTAACCCTTTAAAGCTATAAATCTTCGTATATAATAAAAGATTTCTTTTATCTTCAAAATTTATAGAAAATATTTGCTTATAAATGCTCAAATAATTTTTTTATTATTGATAATTGTCAACATCGGCCTTTCTTTCTTCTTTCTATGTGAACGTTCCCTGGGCTGTCATGAGGTCAGCTATTATTATTATTATTATTATTATTATTATTAGCCAAGCTACAACCCTAGTTGGAAAATCAATATGCTAAAAGCCAAAGGGCTCCAATAGGGAAAAATAGGCCATTGAAGAAAGGAAATAAGGAAATAGACTATATGAAAAGTAATAAACAAATAATATAAATTATTTCAAATATCTCATTATGAAGAAGTAGATATCCCTGAACAATATTATGTTTTCATTATTAAGAATTCTAAGCTCAAACTGAATTCAGTTATTTCAGTCAGATTCGAATAAAGACAGAAATAATTGATATTGAATTAACAAGATGAAAATAAACGCGTTACTTTGAATGAAGAATAACTTTAGGGAAAGGTATTTATAGACAGCGTATATGATGACGGTTTGGGCATGTTCTTTCCATGCTACAGGGCTCCGCAAGGCAATAGAAGAGTTGCCTTGATTTAAAAGCTCCTGATAGAGACGACTGGCGAAATCTAACCGAGGCCCTTTGCGTCAATAGGCCTAGTAGATGATGAGGGTGATGAAGACAGAGAGTGAGAGAGAGAGAGAGAGAGAGAGAGTTGATTAGTTCACTATGATAAGAATTCAATGGAATACTACAAAAGGGTGGCCATTTGTGACTTCATTATTGAAGAGTTGTTTTAAAACAACTTTTTTCATTCCTGTGGCGTAGTTGACTGTTGGTCATATTAAGATCTCAAACTTTACAATTAGTCAGAGCTAATAGGATAGGTTTGCCAAGGCACCAGCTACCCGTTGAGATGCTACCGCAAGAGAGTTGTTGGATCCTTTATTAAGATATTTTATTTTGATTGTTATTACATATTTTGTACTTTATCCCTTGTTTCTTGTCTCAGGCTATTTTTTTCTGTTGGATCCCTTGGGCTTTTTGCATCCTGTTTTACCAATTATTGTTGTAACTTGTAACTTGGTTAGTATTAAATATGATAATAATTATGAAAAGGAGATATTTCCGTATGTAACCACCATTTGATAATAATATTATCGATATATATCCTGTTGGTGTTTTAATCACCAAAAATAAAGTGAGTGCTGTTTGAATTGGATTGCTTTAGAAAAGTTCCGGATTATGGTGACTACCCAAAAAATATTTTACTGAATCTAAATATTGCTTACAACTATGGAAATTTTTCATATTCTTTCCATTCAAAGCTATAAATTTCTGTATATAAAAATATATTTTCTAATTTTTAGATTTATATAAAAAATAAAATAAAAAGAGTAATTTATAAATTATCAAATATTTTTATTATGGGATAATTGTCAACATCGGCCTTTCTTCCAATAAGCTGGGCTGTCATGAGGTCCGCTATCGCATTATAAAGAAGTAATCATTTCCATACGATATTATATTTTCATTGTACTAATTTTAAGTTCAAACTGAATTCAGTTATTTCAGTTTCATTTCAATAAAGACTGAAATAATTGATATTTTACATAACGAGAAGAAACTGGACACGTTACTTTGAATGGAGAAAAACTTTTGGGAAAGAGATGAAACGAAAGCAGGCAAAGAAATTATCATAATTGAATCATTTACATAAGTTTGTTGAGGCTTTATTCGTATTAGATCGGAATATCAGAAGTGAAATAATATTCAGCCTCAGAATTATTTACAACGAAACCAAGATAATGTATAGGGATGTTTACTTCTTTAAGGGTGACATTGTTGGTCTAATGACAGTCCAGGCTGTTGGTACCTTCAGTCCTCGCTGGAGAGGAGAGTGACATTTTATCCCTTAAAGAAAATATTGGGTCATTTTACGAACAATGTTTTATTATTATCTGAAGATTAAATAATATCTATTTACTATGCATAAAACATTATCATTTTAAATGGTGTAAATATAAGAATTTTTCATAGTTGTTCATAATATTGAAAACTGAAAAACTTTTTTTTATGAGTAGTTACCTAGCATGTCTTGACTCTAGTGGTGGGGTGTCTTATTTAATCCTTTTTATTTTGGGTGTTTTAAAACACTAAATTCATATACGTATAATAGAAGATGACTTTGTTCCTTATCTTTGTAGCGAATACTGAGCTACAGCCTACAGAGCTACTCTAATTTCTTTCTTTTACATAAAAAGGTCTGTCTCGTTTACAGTGTTAAGGAACGTTAAATACAATTATAGGATGAGCATTTCTCCTGAAATCCATGGGTTTTAACAACTCGAGTTAAGACCTAATCAT
Organism: Palaemon carinicauda; assembly: GCF_036898095.1. Classification (NCBI taxonomy): domain Eukaryota; kingdom Metazoa; phylum Arthropoda; class Malacostraca; order Decapoda; family Palaemonidae; genus Palaemon; species Palaemon carinicauda. The sequence goes on along the minus strand of NC_090741.1, from coordinate 34,648,434 downwards.
AATCAAATATACAGTTAATAAGCCTTACTTGTTGCCATGTGAGTCGTAAGGCAGAGTCCATTGCCTGAATAGATTTTCTTGCAATTGTAGCAGTTGAATTTGATGGCAGTGGCGTCGCAAAGAGAGGGGTTGGGCGCCAAATTGAATTTGGGGAGACATCCACTTTTGGGAACAGTTGGATGCTGGAACTAGTAATTTAGAATCATTTAGTTTTGAGAGTTCTTAGTACAGATTTTATTTTTAATGAAGATGAATTCCTTTAGTCTTTTATATATATATATATATATATATATATATATATATATATATATATATATATATATATACACATATATATATATATATATATATATATATATATATATATATATAAATACATATATATATATATATATATATATATATATATATATATATATATATATATATATATATATATATACATAAATAAGTCCTTAGAAGAGAAAAGGGTAATTATTTTTCTTACTACACGTATGACTTACATTCCACATTACCATTCCAATGCAAAAGTACTTTATTTTAATGAAAATGAAATATTTCAAGAGCAGTAACAATATTGAAATAAGTTTTTCCTATATAAACTATAAAATCTTGAACAAAACAAGAGGAAGAGAAATTAGATAGAATGTACTCTCAAGCAAGAGATCTCTAAACCAAGACTGGAAGACCATAGTACAGAGGCTAGGGCACTACCCAAGACTAGATAACAATGGTTTGATTTTGGAATATCCTTCTCCTAGAATAGCTGCTTACCATAGCTAGAGTCTCTTCTAGCCTTACCAAGAGGACAGTAGCCATTGAACAATTAGAGTGCAGTAACCCCTTGGATGAAGAAGTTTTATTTGGTAATCTCAGTTTTGTCAGGTGTATGGAGACAGGAGAATGTATTAAGAATAAGACAGGCTATTCGGTGTATGTGTAGGTAAAGGGAAAGAGAACCGTAATCAGAGTAGGATCCAATGTAGTACTGTCTGGCCAGTCAAAGGACCCCATAACTCTCCAGTGGTAGTATCTCAATGGGTGGCTGGTGCCCTGACCAACCTACTACCTTGATATGTTTTTCTTTTATGACTTTAGTCTCTGATATTACTGGGTATATTTTATTTCGATTTGTGCTTAAAGGCTTTGATATTTTGATTTCAAGGTCGAATTGTAACTTTTCTTTCTTTAGTCGCTGCAACCTTGCAATCCTTGTGAGCTAAGGATGGGGGGTTTAGGGGAGCCTATAGGTCTACCTGCTGAGTCATCAGCAGCCATTGCCTGGCCCTCTTTGGTCCCGGATTGGGTGTAGAAGCGGTTCAGGTGCTGATCATATATATATATATATATATATATATATATATATATATATATATATATATATATATATATATATATATATATATATATATATATATATATATATATATACCCTGTATATCTATTTTCAGGTGATTAGATTAGTGATAGTCTTAAGTATCTTGCATGAAATCCGTTTTCTGAACTGAAGCAAGATATATTGAAACTTTTAATAACACCATTACTTAGACTCTTCTAGACTCTTCGAGTATTAAACCTTTTTAATTCAGAAAACAAATTTGTGAAGTTTTCAAATTTGTTAAAAGTTTTTCTCCAGCAAATGTTATTAATGTGGAAATCTAATGTTTATAACTTCAGCCACTCAAAATTTTGGAGTGTCCTTCTCCCAGAAGAGCTGCTTACCATAGCTAAAGAGTCTGTTTTATGTTACGAAGCTATTTTAGATAAATATTTGTCAGTAATTTTCCATCATCAGAATACTCTTGGCATATATATATATATATATATATATATATATATATATATATATATATATATATATATATATATATATATATATATATATATATATATATATGTGTGTGTGTGTGTGTGTGTATTACTAAGATGCATATGGTTTATAGAAAGCTCCCTGTTAGTCAACTTTTCTCTGAATTAAAAAAGTTTTTTATTGCATCTTCATTATAAAACAAAGCTATATCATTAAAGAGCGCTTTCTGTCTATATTTGCTTTGAATTGAGTTATTATATCTTCCTTTCACAATTCCAACTCAATCTTTTGCTTTCAATCAATTTCGAGGTCAGATCTTAAACACCATCGCTTTCAATAACTGCATTAAGTAATACCAAAGACCCCATTGGTGAAGTGGGTGGGGCCCCCCGTATAGGTGATCCCCCTGAAGGGTTGGGGGGGGGCATCTTTGAAGTAATTTTCAGGTAAGGATCTCGCCCTTTTCTATTACCTTTCCCATCACACCGTCTCCTTATCAGCATCCACGATGCCACGCCTTCTTTTAACTAAATGAGTTCACTGGAGGATTCCTGTCCTGATTTGCTTGTATATATGTGGTTGTGGTGGCCTATGTGGTAACGTCCCTGACTTATGATCGGCAGAATGGGATTCGAGTCCCGCTCAAACACGTTAGCTCCTTTAGTCTCTGCAACCTCACCATCCTTTTAAGCTAAGGATGTGGGTTTGGGGGAGCCTATAGGTATGTCTGCTAAGTCATCAGCAGCCATTGCTTGTCCCTCCCTGGTCATAGCTTTGGTGGAGAGGGGGCTTGGGCGCTAATCATAATATATGGTCCGTCCCTAGGGCATTGTCCGGCTTAAAAGGGCATTGTAATTGTCCTTTGCCTCTGCCATTCATGAGTAGCCTTTAAACCTTTTAAGAATTTACGCCCACGTGTTGACCTATTAATATAAAATGTTTACGTGAATCTAAATCAATTTTTTTTGTCATTTAAATTACCAGTTTATGTTTATAGGAGAAACAGCCTATAAATGTTATGGAAACCTGATGCTCTTCCTAAGCTATCTTAGTTTTATCAGCTGGTCAAACTGTGGGATTCTATTTGGACAATGAGTCGTGTTGTATTTCATCAAATAACTGATTTTATCAGATGATCAAACATATGATTTTATCAGATGGTTAATCTGTAGAGTTCTTCGCAAAGGTTTTCATCTCGTAGCATTTCTTTGAACAAGAGGGAATCTCCTTGGGTAAAACATGTGATTTTATCAGCTGGCCTTTTTGTAAGATTTAATCAAGAAGAAGAAACTTCTGTATTTGTATGGGAGAATTTTGGTCTCTCTCTCTCTCTCTCTCTCTCTCTCTCTCTCTCTCTCTCTCTCTCTCTCTCTCTCTCTCTCTCTCTCTCTCATAAATTTATAGCTTTAGTTTTGATGCATGCCATATCTCTCTCTCTCTCTCTCTCTCTCTCTCTCTCTCTCTCTCTCTCTCTCTCTCTCTCTCTCATAAATTTGTAGTTTTAGTTTTATGCTTTTCATACTTTTATGAACCTCTCTCTCTCTCTCTCTCTCTCTCTCTCTCTCTCTCTCTCTCTCTCTCTCTCTCTCTCTCTCTCTCTCTCTCATAAATTTGTAGTTTTAGTTTTGATGCTTTTCATAAATCTCTCTCTCTCTCTCTCTCTCTCTCTCTCTCTCTCTCTCTCTCTCTCTCATAAATTCGTAGATTTAGTTTTGTTATTTTATAATATCTCTCTCTCTCTCTCTCTCTCTCTCCTCTCTCTCTCTCTCTCTCTCTCTCTCTCTCTCTCTCTCTCTCTCTCTCTCTCTCTCTCTCTCTTCTAAATTTAAAGATTTAAATTTGTCTCTCTCTCTCTCTCTCTCTCTCTCTCTCTCTCTCTCTCTCTCTCTCTCTCTCTCTCTCTCTCTCTCTCTCTCTCTCTCTCTCTTTTCTAGGATCATACTATCAATACTTTCCTTAGCATATACATGGACGTCGACAAGCTGTAACTATTCTCGTGTCGACACGATTTGTTGGCTGCGCAATATGTAGCAATACTCTTACGTATTTTGGACGTCCGGTTCTGATAACTTGGTGGGTTATTATACAGAATAAGATTGGGTCAAGTACACTCCCCTTGGGTACCCCTCTGTTTAAGGGCTCATATGATGAATAAGAGTTTCCAATTTTTAAACAGTTATTTCTATCATCTAAGTAGTCTTTTAGGTATTCGAAAGCTTGATCTTTAACACAGATGGACCGTAGATCATTTAGTAGCAGTTCATGCACAACTGTATCAAAAGCAGCACTGGGATCAAGCAATATTACCTTTTATTTTGCGGTGCCATACTTCTATCATTAGAGGTTCTTTTACCTTTTATTTCTAGGTGCCATACTTCTAGCCTTAAGTGTTCTTTGACTTCTTATTTTGAAGTACCGTACTTTTAGGATTAGAGGTTCTTTGACCTCTTATTGCGAGGTGCCATACATCTAGCCTAAGGGGTTCTTTGCCCCTATTTATATGTGCCATGCTTCTAGTATTAGGGGTTCTTTGACCTCTATTTCGAAGTGTCATACTTCTAGTATTAGTGGTTCTTTGACCTTTTATCTCGAGGTGCCACACTTCTATCATTAATGTTTTTTTTACCTCTATTTCTATGTGCCATATTTCTAAAATTTACCTCTATTTCTATGTGCCTTACTTCTGGCATTAGGGGTTCTTAGACCTCTTATTTCGAGGTGCCATATTTTTAGCATTAGAGGATCTTAGATTTCTTATTTCGAGGTGCCTTCCTTCTAGCATTAAAGGTTGTTTGACCTCTTATTTCGAGGTGTCATACTTCTAGCCTTAGAGTTTCTTTGACCTCTTATTTCGAGGCGTCATACTTCTAGCATTAGAGGTTCTTTGGCCTCTTATTTCAAGGTGTCATACTTCTAGCATTTGAGATTCTTTGACCTCTTATTTCAAGGTGTCATACTTCTAGCATTTGAGGTTCTTTGACATCTTATTTTGAGGTATCATACCTACAGTATTACACGTTCTTTGACCTCTAATTTCTATGTGCCTTACATCTAGCATTGGGGGTTCTGTGATCTCTATTTTGGGGTGCCATATTTCTAGCATGTGGGGTTTTTTTACCTTTATTTCTATGTGACATTCTTATAGCATTAGGGTTTTTTTTACCTCTTATATCGGGGGTGTAATATTTCTAGCATTAGAGGTTCTTTGACCCCTTATTTCGAGTTGATATACTTTTATCATTAGGAATTCTTTGACCTTTATTTTTATGTGCCATTCTTCTAGCATTAAAGGTTCTTTGGCCTCTATTTTAAGGTGCCATATTTCTAGCATTAGAGGTTCTTTGACATCTATTTCAAGTGCCTTACCTCTAACATTAAAAGCTAATTGAACAAAGCTTTTAGCTACCTTTCATTCTAGCATTAGAAACTGTCTGACCCATTTTGGTTAAAGGCTTTTCTTCGCTGTTCCCTTCTGTCTCATTTAGTTTTCTAGTGTTTTCTTAGGTTGTCAGGTTCCTTTGAGATTTCGAGAGAAATTTCATTGCCGTGTGTCTTCAGTTCGTCATATTCCTCAGAGAAATCAATGGCATTCATGTCTCGACCCATCAGAGCGATGGTTAGAGACAAGAATGCCAAAGATTTCTCTGCATACACGCCATCATGCCAAAGTAAACGACGAGCAACACAGTATATTTACCAATGCCGCTCAGTTGAATTATTCTGCCTCCGTCCTCATTTCCCTCAATCCGTCTTTGCGCCAATACAAAGCCTCGTAGTTTTTTATTCCTTTAGTCTCCATTTATAGGGCATCCTCGAAAAAGCCAAAACAAAGGATCCTTCAAGGCGCGTACTCTATGAACGTCAAGGCTCAGCAACTATCAAAACCATATGTAGATGAAGGTGTTCATAATAGCCTCCAGTTGGTCTTGCAGTTGTAACTCTGAGTTAAGTGAAATCCTCCTCCCAGTGGTGTTTGGAAAGTGTCCAATAACAACATAAGAAAGTTTCTCTGCGTAAATATGTATAGTTATATACAGATCCTGAGAGTTGAAGGGAAGCTTCATTTAAAAAAAAAAAATAGAAATGAGGTCTTCAGAAGGCATTTGTAGTTCGCGGCCAAGCCGTTCAGAACTACTACGGGAAGGTTCTGTTCTGGAGTCATTCAGAACTCTACGCTAAGTCTACGGTGATGTCTTTTGAAGACTTTTGGAGATCCGGGAAAATTTTCTTAACATGTCGCTCAGGGACTTCCGGGAAGATTCTTTTCTGTAGTCATTCAGAACTCCACGCTAAGTCTATGGCTATTCCTTCTGAAGCCATTTGGAGATACGAGAAAATTTCTTCAGAACCCGTTCAGATATGTTGTTCTGGGGTCATTCAGAACTTCATGCTTAGTCTATGGCTACTTCTTCTGGAGCCATTTAGAGATACGGTAAAGATTTCTTCCGAAGCCGTTTAGGACCTGTGAAAAATTCTCTTCTTTTCTCGTTTAGAAAGACCCTAGTAACTCATTATTATCATCACCATAATAATAATAATAATAATAATAAAAATAATAATAATAATAATAATAATAATATAATAATAATAATAATAATAATAATAATAATAAACTACGTGACTTGATATGTGAATTTTAGTCAGAATGTTCTAAAGACGTTCAACTTTCGGCTTTGCAGTTTGAAGGAAAAGTTGAGACTGGATGGGAAGATAAAGACAATTATTATTATAATATATTAATTTTATTATCAAGTAACTCCTGCAGCGGACTTGGCGATCGAACTCGGGCGAAGGACAATTGAGGATTATAGCAAACCGCATTGAAATAACAGAAGGTTTCGAGGGAATTCTTTTCAGATTTGGGATTTAGAACAATTCATTTCCGGTACGAATTGAAATCAGAGCCGTTCAAAACACACACACACACACACACACACACACACACACACACGCACACACTGCGTCTCTGAAAACCACATTTCTCGAGTACTTTTCCCGAAGAATTCCTTTTAAAATATTACTCAGTAATTATGTATTATGCACATGATTTTTCCAATAGAATTATTACTTTCAAAATTTTTTTAATGCGATGGATATTTCTATGTGATGTTATTTTGTTTCCATCAATGGTTTAGTTATATATATATATATATATATATATATATATATATATATATATATATATATATATATATATATATATATATATATATATGTATATATGTATGTGTGCGTTTGTATGTGTTTGTATGTGTGTGTTTGTCATCAGCCGTGATTAGTCCACTACAGAACAACGGCCTCACGTATTTCCTTTCACTTTGCATCTGTTTATGGTCTTTCTACGCCAGTTTATGTCCCCAAATTTCTTAAGTTCGTCAACCCATCGTCTTCTTTCCCTTCCCCTGCTTCTTTTATAATCTCTAGGGACCCAATCTGTGACTCTTAAATGTCCATCTATTATCTGTCATTCTCATTAGATGCACTGCCCATGTCCATTTCTTTTTCTTATATGTTCTTATAATATTCTTTACTTTAGTTCGCTCTCTTATCATGAGATATTGCCTTTTTTCAGTTAATGTTCTAACAGCTCTGGGTCCACATTTAAGACTTGTTGTTGTCACTGTTTAATCACGAACAAAGAATTGGGAGAACTGAAATAAGAATTTGATTAACATTCCGTCTATTCTCTTGTCTTGTATTTTATGAAAAAAGAATGAACTGAATTTGCTTTGGTACGAGAGAGAGAGAGAGAGAGAGAGAGAGAGAGAGAGAGAGAGAGAGAGAGAGAGAGAGAGAGAGAGAGCTACAAGGAGTTACAAGGATTTTGGATGTCTCAAAGACTTTTTAGTCCATCAGCACACACAGAGAGAGAGAGAGAGAGAGAGAGAGAGAGAGAGAGAGAGAGAGAGAGAGAGAGAGAGAGAGAGAGAGAGAGAGTTACAGGGATTTTGGATTTCTCAACGGCTTTTTAGTCCATTCGCAGAGAGAGAGAGAGAGAGAGAGAGAGAGAGAGAGAGAGAGAGAGAGAGAGAGAGAGTTACAAGAATTATGGATGTCTCAAAGACTGCAAATGACTCAGCAGATAGACCTATAGCTCCAAAGGACTTGATGTTTAATATCAGAATTCTGGTGTTGTTTTTAATTACCAAAAATAAAGTTATCCATCAACTTCTATCAAATATGACATAAATATCCATCTTCTTCTTCTTCTTCAAGATTGTCATGCCTCATAGCATGACACGGGCTCTTGTCCTAGACAGCCCGTAA
>NC_090741.1:34615357-34632857 GCF_036898095.1 Palaemon carinicauda | reverse complement strand
CATATTAACCTAACCTAATGCAAATAATAATGGGCTCAGAGTTATTTAGTACTTCTGTCATCAATCTTACAATCGATCATGCGATCAATCATTTGCCATGCAATCAATCATGTGCTTGGTTAATATTGTGGATATAAACATTTATATAAACCTAACCTGATGCAAAAGATAATGGCTTGACTAAGTTATTTAGTACTTTTTTCGGCAATCTTACAATCGATCATGCGATCAACCATGTGCCATGCTATCAATCATGTGACTGGTTAATCTAGGGGACTTAAACATTCATGTAAAGCTAACCTGATGCAATTATTAATGGCTTGACTGAGTTACTTAGTACTTTTGTCATCATTCTTACAATCGATCATGCGATCAAACATATGCCATGCTTTCAATCATGTGATTGGTTAATCTAGGGGACTTAAACATTCATATAAAGCTAACCTGATGCAATTAATAATGGCCCTACTGAGTTACATAGTACTTTTGTCGTCACTCTCACAATCGATCATGCGATCAAACATGTGCCATGCTTTCAATCATGTGACTGGTTAATCTAGGGAATTTAAATATTCATGTAAAGCTAACCTGATGCAATTGATAATGGACTGACTGAGTTACTTAGTACTTTTGTCGTCACTCTTACAATCGATCATGCGATCAACCATGTGCCTTGCTTTCAATCATGTGACTGGTTAATCTAGGGGACTTAAACATTCATGTAAAGCTAACCTGATGCAATTAATAATGGCTTGACTGAGTTACTTAGTACTTTTGTCGTCATTATTACAATCGATCAAGCGATCAACCATGTGCCATGCTTTCAATCATGTGACTGGTTAATCTAGGGGACTTAAACATTCAAGTAAAGCTAACCTGATGCAATTAATAATGGCCTGACTGAGTAACTTAGTACTTTTGTCGTCACTCTTACAATCGATCATGCGATCAACCATGTGCCATGCTTTCAATCATGTGACTGGTTAATCTAGGGGACTTAAACATTCATGTAAAGCTAACCTGATGCAATTATTAATGGCTTGAATGAGTTACTTAGTACTTTTGTCATCACTCTTACAATCGATCATGCGATCAACCATGTGCCATGCTTTCAATCATGTGACTGGTTAATCTAGGGGACTTAAACATTCATATAAAGCTAACCTGATGCAATTATTAATGGCTTGACTGAGTCACTTAGAACTTTTGACGTCATTCTTACAATCGATCATGCGATCAAACATGTGCCATGCTTTCAATCATGTGACTGGTTAATGTAGGGGACTTAAACATTCATGTAAAGCTAACCTGATGCAATTATTAATGGCTTGACTGAGTTACTTAGTACTTTTGTCGTCACTCTTACAATCGATCATGCGATCAACCATGTGCCATGGTTTCAGTCATGTGACTGGTTAATCTAGGGGACTTAAACATTCATATAAAGCTAACCTGATGCAATTAATAATGGCCTGACTGAGTTACTTAGTACTTTTGTCGTCAATCTTACAATCGATCATGCGATCAACCTTGTGCCATGCTATCAGTCATGAGACTGGTTAATGTAGAGGACTTAAACATTCATATCAACCTAACCTGATGCAAATAGTAATGGCCTGACTGAGCTATTCAGTTCTTTTATCATCAGTCTTACAATTGATCATGCGATCAACCATGTGCCATGCTATCAATCATGTGACTGGTTAATATACGTGGCTTGAACATTCATTTAAACCTAACCTGATGCAAAAAATAATGGTCTCACTGAGTTATTTAGTAATTTTATCATCAATCTTACAATTAATCATGTTTACTTGTTAATCTAGTGGACCTAAACATTCCTATTAATACTTGTTAATCTAGTGGACCTAAATATTCATATTAATCTAATCTGATGCAAATAGTAATGACCTATCTGAGTTATTCAGTAATTTTATCATTAATATTACAATTGATCATGTGATTAATCATATGCCATACTATCAATCATGGGACTGGTTAATATAGGGGACCTAAACATTCATATTAGTCTAACCTTATTCAAATAATAAAGGCTTGACTGAGTTATCTAGTACTTTTGTCATCAATCTTACAATCAATCAATCATGTGCTTGGTTAATCTTATGCAGTTAAATCATACAGAATTTCAAAATTTTAAACTTACAGCAATTTTTTTTTTTTTATATTGAACAGGCTGACACAAATCTTTTCATAGTTCGTACATGAAAGATTTATTTTAACTTTCTTACTGTTCTTGAAATATTTTATTTTAATTGTTCATTACTTTTATCACTTAGTTTATATTTCCCTTGTTTTGCTATACACTGGGCTATTTTCCCTCTTGGAGCTTTTTGGCAAAAAGCATCCTGATTTTCTAAGTAGGGTTGTAGCTTAGCTTGTAATATAATATATTCGTCTTCATCACTATAATGTAGTAGGTCTACAGACCAACGCCATCTTGCAAAATATCGTGGGCCTACTGGTCGTCTCGCCTATAAATGGAATGGTCATTATATTGCCAACTTGAAGGATTTAAGGTATCAATCATATATGGAACCCATATAACCATTGTTCTCAAAACTTAGATTTTGCCATCGGAAGTTTACATTATTTATTTGTTTTTGTTCACAAAGTTTATCAGCTCTTTATGTATTGAATGATATCATAGCTTCCCCTCCATACTAACTTCAAGGAAATTCATAATTTATGCAATTAATTTTTCATACCATTTCTGTACTAGAAATGTCTTCAGTGGTGTATTAGGACATCTTTTATTCTTATGATTACTAGTCGACAAAAAACTTACTTAACTATATAAATTACCCTTTACAATTATCCAACTTTATTATCATCAATAAATTGATCTTCGGTTTTCTGGTGTTTCAATCACCAAAAATAAAATGGATTTAAGTCATCGAGACGGAAGTAATTATTTACAAATACATTGAATCCTGATAAAACTAATTTTACTGAATCTAAATATTGCTAACAACTATGAAAACTTTTCGTATTGTTACCCTATAATGCTATAAGTTTTTGTATATAACAAGAGATTTCTTTTATCTTTAGAATTTATAGAAAATTATTTGCTTATAAATGCTCAAATATTATTTTCATTACGGATAATTGTCAACATCGGCCTTTCTTTCTCCTTTCTATGTGAACATTCCCTGGGCTGTCATAATGTCAGCTATTATTATTATTATTATTATCATCATTATTATTATTAGCCAAGCCACAACCCTAGTCTGAAAGTGGGGAAAACATGCAGACAAAGAAGAAGAGAGAGAGAGAGAGAGAGAGAGAGAGAGAGAGAGAGAGAGAGAGAGAGAGAGAGAGAGAGAGAGAGAGAGAGAGAGAGAGAGAGATATTCCTACGCTATTCATTTACATTTTGAATGTCCAAGAATTGAATAACCATATAAATAGGATGTCTAAAAGACTTCTTCATTGTACGAGTGATGCAACCAAATTTTTGATTGCAGTATTTATCAAGAACTCGGTCTAAGGAATTAGGGTCAGTTTCCTCCTGCCAGGAAACTCTTGATCTATTAACCAGGGTTTAAAGGTCACTCATGAATGGCAGAGGCAAGGGACAGTAACATTGCCCTATCGAGCAGGACAGTGTCTTGGATACTGATCCCAAGCTAGGACCAAAGAAGACCAGACAATAACTACTGATTACTCATAGACGTTTTACCTGTAGCCAAATTTTGTCTCGTGCACAACTTACAAAATTCAACTCTAAAGTTATTAATTGTCATTTTTTACTAATAAAGTAGATGATCGATTTTTACCGGAAAATGACTTTCCAATTTACAAAGAAATACATTGATGAATAGTTCACCAAACGTTTAACTGGACTCCACAAGGCACTAGAAGAGTTGGAAGACCCAGCCCTACATGGCTGAGGACTATGAAGCGTGATATAGGAGATGATGAATGGAGAAGTATTGAATTAAAAGCTCAAGATAGAGACGACTGGCGTAATTTAATCGAGGCCCTTTGCGTCAATAGGCGAAGGAGGAGATAATGATGAAAACAGAAGGAGAGATCTAGGATGAGAGAGAGATCACAGTGAGTTGATTGGTTCACTATGATAAGAATGCAATTGAACAGTACAAAAGGGCGGCCATTTGCGAATTAATCATTGAAGAGCTATGTTAAAAAATAAATAGTTAAAATGTTTATCATTCCTTGTGGCGTAATTGACTGTTGATTATATTCACAGATTTCAAACTTTGCAATTTATTTTTTATACCATTTGTTTATCAGAAATTTACTCTGGTAATACGACTATTACTATAGTTAAAGGATAAGAAAGAGTTGATGATGGGAAGAGAGAGAGAGAGAGAGAGAGAGAGAGAGAGAGAGAGAGAGAGAGAGAGAGAGAGAGAGAGAGAGAGAGAGAGAGGAGAATTCAACACCAGACCAAAGAAAGCCTGTTGCTTGTTTAGCTGGATAACCGGGGGACGTCAGTGACAGGATACTCTCTTTCTATCCTGCCCTGTCTCGGAACCCCAAACCGAGAGGTAGTCCTGAATCGGAAGACACCCAAGAGGAAGGATGCTCAACGGAGTCGATTTCTTAGGGCTTGACCCGAAGCAGGACTCTCGAAAGCCTCTTAACTTTAGGTTATCCAGGCCTCTGCAGACATCACTGCCATTACTGATCGGAAAATCTTTTCCATATCAACAAGCTTCAATATTTTATGCAAAGTTTATTCATTTATTTGATATATTTATAATATTTGATAAGAGTTGATAATTTTCAATTAAGATGTTCTTGAAATATCAAGAACATCTAAATTGTAACCACATGAAAATTTTAAATGATTTTTTTTTCTATCAAATAAATCATTGGTGTTATGGCTTAAAAGGTACAAAGAGCCTGTGATGTCATTAGGCCAAAAATCCTATTCCCTAAAGTACACATCCCTAAACATTATGATGTTTTCATTGTTGTAAATTCTTAGGATAAACTTGATTCCGTTATTTGAATCAAATAAAATTAAAGAAAGAAAAATAATTGATATTGGGCTCAAGATCACAAATCCACTGATATGTGTACGTGACTCCACCCAACCAAATTGTTTCTCTTAGTCCCTTTGGACTAATTGTAACCTACAAATATTGTTTATGAATACAAATGTTGATATTTTATATAAATGTTCTTGGAAACACAAGTTAATTAAGATCGCATTTTATAAAAGAGAAGTCTTTTAATACCAATACTCCTGCCCTAAACATTGGTGGTATTTTCCATTCAACAACTTCAACTGAAGCTCTAATTTCTTTACTAGCTACTGAAAGTGAAGATTTTGGAAAGCAAGATTAAAGAAAGGAGGAAGGAATGGAGAAATAGTGTAAGACTGAAAAGAATAAAGTAAAAAAACAATTATCGTAACAGAATATTTCAATGTGGGATAAATTAAAGGCTCAAAAGGATTGCCTCCGAATTAGAATTCCTCTCAGACTTTCCGGGTATCGAAGGTTGTCCAGCCTTTTTCTTTTCGTTATCTTTATCTTTTACCTTTTCCCTTTTTATCATCTCTATCTAAAGTCCTCCAGGGAATAATAGCTATCACTCGTCTATCGGTCAAAATCTTCTTAGAGTGTTTGTTACAGCTGGTGACTAAGTAGGCCTACATATAAAAACGTTCTTGTGTAAACAGAGAGAAGAAAGGATTGGAATGACTTCAGCTTCACCTGAATTCTATGGTTTTTTTTTAACATGAGTCAAGTCCTAATATCATAAGCTTAACTTCCATTCAAAATTATCCTTTTCATCTGAATAGTTTTGTTTGTGTGTTCGTCTGTCCAATTAAACACTTGGTGAAACTTCCCTTTTAGCCAAAAGGAATATATAGGTCTACAGTGTTTTAAATTCTTTTTAAAAGTATAAGATTGGATCAGCGATCTCTTCCAAGGCCTTTGGACTAAAAGTAGCATCAAATATTGATTATGGATACAAATGTTGTTATTTTGAATTGAGGTTTTGGATGCAAAATCGAGATTATAGTTTATTAATGAGGAGTCTTTTAATCCCAATGTTCCTACTGTGATGTTTTAAATGGGTTACGTACAACGCTTTCATTATTATTATTATCTAAGCTACAACCCCACTCGGAAAAGTAAGATGCTATAAGTCTAATGGCTCCTAGTGAGTAAAGGTTTCAAGGAATAATGTTATAATCAATGTTGACTGAGACATTTACTAATATGAATTATCATATTTAGTGTCTATGATAAGCTACAACCTTAGTTGGAAAAGGGATGCTATAAGCCCAAGGGCTCCTACAGGGGAAAATAGCCCAGTGAGTAAAGGAAACAAGGAATAATGTTATAATCAATGTTGACTGAGACATTTACTAATAGGAACTATCCTTTACAATAACTCATATTTAGTATCTATGATAAGTCGATCTGTAAAATAAGAACAAATACTTGATCCAGGATTACGCCGAGTACCGATAAAAACTAGTTTACTGAATCTAAATATTGCTTACAACTATGGAAATTTTTCATATAAACATCTAAACCTATAAATTTCTGTATGTAAAAATATATTATTTTCATCTATAAATTTATATAAATAATAGATTAAAAAAAATCAATGAATGATTAAATATTTTTGTTTATGATGGAATAATTTTCAACATCGACATTTCTCCTTCCTATGTGAACATTGCCTGTAACAAGAGCCTGGGTTGTCATAATGCCAGCTATCTCATTATAAAGAAGTTTTCATTTTTAAACGATATTATGTTTTCATTGTACTAATTCTAAGTTCAAACTGAATTCAGTTATTTCAATCTTATTCGAATAACGACAGAAATAATTGATATTGGACATAAGAGAAGAAACTGGACACTTACTTTGAATGGAGAAAAAACTTTTGGGAAAGAGATGAAACGAAAATGGGCAAAGAAATGATCATAATTGTATCATTTATATAAATTTGTTGAGGCTTTATTCATATTAGATCGGAATAAAGGAACTGAATTTACAGTTCGGCCTCAGAATTCTTTACAATGAAAACAGAATAATGTTTAGGGATGTTTACTTCTTTATGGGTGACATCGTTGGTCTAATGACAGTCCAGGCTCTTTGTACCATCAGTCCTCGCATGGAGAGGAGAGAGACATATTATTCCAAAATAAAATATTTGGGCAATTTGCAAACAAATTGTTATTATTTTTCGAAAAATAATCATTATTTGTGTACTATGCATAGAACAATATCATTTTATAGGGTTTAAATATAAGAATTTTCCATAGTTGTTTATGATATTGAGAACTTGAAAACTATTTTTTATCACTCGTTAGCATGCTTGCCACTGGTAACTATTTTTTTATTGTTCTCCTGTTTCTCTATTATTTTTGGTGTATTAACACTATAAATTCGTATCTGTACTGTAGATGATGACTATCTCCCTTTTCACTATAGAGATTACTAGATTACGCTAATTCATCTCTTTTACATAAATGTCTGTGATAGGATTATTATTGCTCTATCTGAATTCCATGGATCTTGATTGAAAAGTTCCTGATTGGTGATCTCCAGACTCTGGTTCGAGTCCCGCTCAAACTCATTAGTCGACTCCAGTGAAGTCCTAATCACGATTGAATATACAGTAACAGTTTAATAATCCTTACTTGTTGCCATATGAGTTGGAAGGCAAAGACCATTGTCTGAATAAATTTGTTTGCTTGCAATTGTAGCTGTTGGATTTGATGGCAGTGGCGTCGCAAAAGAGAGGGGTTGGGCCCCAAATAAAGTTAGGGAGACATCCATTGTGGGGGTATTTGGATGCCGAACCTAGTAATTTAGTTTGATTATATATATATATATATACATATATATATATATATATATATATATATATATATATATATATATATATATATATTTATATATAAATATATATATATATATATATATATATATATATATATATATATATATATATAAATATATATATATATATATATATATATATATATATATATATATATATGTATATATATATATATATATATATATATATATATATATATATATATATATATATATATATATATATATATATACATATATACATATATATATATATATATATATATATATATATATATATATATATATATACATATATATATATATATATATATATATACATATATGTATATATATATATATATATATATATACATATATATATACTGTATATATACACATATATATATATATATATATATATATATATATATATATATATATATATATATATATATATATATATAAATATATATATATATATATATATATATATATATATATATAGATATATATATATATATATATATATATATATATATATATATATATATATATATATATATATATATTATATGTATAAGTTCTTTAGAGAGTAAAGGGTTCTTAAATTTCTGGCTACACACATGGCTAAAATTTCACATTTCCCTTGCAATCTAAATGTACTTGAATTTAATGACTGGGGTGTTTGCAAAACTACTGAATATAATTTATATGTATATGTATATATATATATATATATATATATATATATATATATATATATATATATATATATATATATATATATGTATTTTATGTATATATATATATATATATATATATATATAGATATATATATATATATATATATATATATATATATATATATATATATATATACACGAGAGAGAGACTTTTCTGATGGCTGTAAGTTTGCATAGTAAATGTCCATAAAATGAATAACCATATTAAAAAGATGTGTGAAACACTTAATTTTACGAGTAATGCAACCAAATGTGGGATTTCAGTATTTATCAAGAACTCGATCTAAGGAATCAGGGTCAGTCTCATCCTGCCAGGGAACTCTAGATCAATCAACCAGTCAGTCATGATTGGAAGTTCTGCCTGTAGACAAATTCTATGGTATGTCCACAACTTATAGAAAAACAGTGTAAAGATACTAATTGTAATTTCCTTACCAGTAAAGTAGAGGATCTTTTATCCCTTCTTTGCTGGAAGATGACTTTCCAATCATATTGTTTAAGAAGAAATATATTGATGATTAGTTCACCATAAGTTTAACTGGGCTCCTAGAGGCACTAAAATGGTTGGAAGACCGAGGCCTACATGGCTGAGGACTATGAATGGAAAAGTATTGAATTAAACGCTCAAGATAGAGACGACTGGCTAAATCTAACCGCGGCCCTTTGCATCAATAGGCGTAGGGAAAAAGGATGATATCAGAACGAGAGATATGAGGTGAGAGAAAAACCATAAATCATTCGCTCACTTTGATGAGAATTCAGTTGAACAATACAAAAAGGCTTCCATTTGCGAATTCATTATTGAAGAGCTGTGTTAGAATAATTAATAGTTAAAACATTTTTTTTTCATTCCTTTGGCGTAATTGACTGTTGATCATATTCATAGATTTTCAAAGTTTTCAATTTATTTTTTATAGCAATTGTTTATTAGAAATTTACTCTGGTAATACGACTATTACTATAGTTAATGATAATGAGTCTACATGCGTTATGGTGATAATGAAGTAGAGGAGAGAAGGAAAAGGATAAGAGAGAGAGAGAGAGAGAGAGAGAGAGAGAGAGAGAGAGAGAGAGAGAGAGAGAGAGAGAGAGAGAGAGAGAGAGAGAGAGAGAGAGAGAGAGGAAGAGAGAGAATTCAGCACCAGACCAAAGAAAGCCTGTTGCTGTTTAGCTGGATAACCGGGGGACGTCAGTGACAGGATACTCTCTTTCTATCCTGTCCTGTCTCGGAACCCCAAACCGAGAGGTAGTCCTGAATCGGAAGACACCCAAGAGGAAGGATCCTCAACGGAGTCGATTTCTTAGGGCTTGACCCGAAGCAGGACTCTTGGAAACCCGAGCCTCTTTACTTTAGGTTATCCAGGACGATACAGACATGACTGCCATTACTCATCAGAAAATCTTTTCCATATCAACAGGCTTCATTATTTTATGCAACGTTTTTTTAATTAGTTTGATAAATTTATATTTGATAAAAGTCAATAATTATGAATTTAGATGCTCCTAATAATAACTACCATTACAGCTAAGTAAGAATTTTGAAGGATTTTTCCATCAAATAAGTCATTAGTGTTTTGACCTTTGAAGGTTCAAAGAGCCTGTGATGTCATTGGGCCAAAAATCCTATTCCTAAAGAAGTACACATCCCTAAACATTATGATGTTTTCATATTGGGCTCAAGATCACAATCTTCACTAATATGTGTATGTGACTCCACCCAAACAAATTGTTTCTCTTAGTCCCTTTGGATTAATTGTAACCTACAAATATTGTTTATGAATACAAATGTTGATGTTTTATATAAATTTTCTTGGAAACAACTTAA
Source organism: Palaemon carinicauda (assembly GCF_036898095.1). NCBI lineage: Eukaryota > Metazoa > Arthropoda > Malacostraca > Decapoda > Palaemonidae > Palaemon > Palaemon carinicauda. The sequence goes on along the minus strand of NC_090741.1, from coordinate 34,622,449 downwards.
TGAAGATTGCATTTTATGAAAGAGAAGTCTTTTAATACCAATATTCCTGTTTTTTTTTTCAATTAACAACTTCAACTGAATACATAGTACGATTCTCATAAACCAAAGAAGAAGGAATGGAGAAATAGTGTAAGACTGAAAAGAATAAAGTAAAAAACAATTTTCGTAACAGAATATTTCAATGTGGGATAAATTAAAGGCTCAATGAATGAATGAATGAAAATCCTTCTCTGACTTTCCGGGTATCGAAGGTTGTCCAGACTTTCGCTTTTCGTTATCTTTATCATCTCTATCTAAAGTCCTCCAGGGAATAAGCTTCTTTGAGTGTTTGTTATAGCTGGTGACTAAATAGGCCTACATATAAAAAATGCTCTTGTGTAAACAGAGAAGAAGGGATTGGCATGACTTCAGCTTTTGAACATGAGTGAAGTCCTAATATCATAAGCTTAACTTCCATTCAAAATGATCCTTTCCATCAGAATAGTTTTGTTTGTGCGTTCGTCTGTCTAATTAAACACTTGGTGAAACTTCCCTTTTAGCCCCAAGAAATATATAGGTCTAGAGTGTTTTCAAATCGTTTTAAAAGTATAAGATTGGATCAGCGATCTCTTCCAATGCCTTTGGACTAAGAGTAGCATCAAATATTGATTATGGATACAAATGTTATTTTGAATTGCAGTCTTGGATGCAAAATCGAGGTTATAGTTTATTAATGAGGAATCTTTTAATCCCAATGCTCCTGCTATAAACTGCCGTGATGTTTTGAATTGGTTACATACAAAGATTACATTATTATTATTATTATCTAAGCTACAACCCAACTTGGAAAAGCAGGATGCTATAGCCCAGTGAGTAAAAGTTTCAAAGAATAACGTTCTACTTCTAATCAATGTTAAATGAGACATTTACAAATTTGAATTATCCATTCCAATTACTCATATTTATCTTCTAAAATAAGTCGATCTGGATTTACACCATCATAAGTAAAATAAGAATCATTACTTAAAGGACTACGCCGAGTACTGATAAAAACTAGTTTACTGAATCTAAATATTGCTTACAACTATGGAAATTTTTCATATTATAACCATCTAAACCTATAAATTTCTGTATGTAAAAATAAATCATTTTTATCTATAAATTTATGTAAATGATAGATTAAAAAAAGATTTATGAATTATTTAATATTTTTTTATTATGGGTTAATTGCCAACATCGACATTTCTCCTTCCTATGTGAACATTTGTCTGTAGCAAGAGCCTGGGCTGTCATAAAACTTTTGGAAAACATATGAAACGAAAACAGTCAAAGAAATGATCATAACTGTATCATTTATATAAGTTTCTTGAGACTTTATTCATATCAGCTTGGAATAACGGAACTGGAATACAGATCAGCCTCAGAATTCTTTACAATGAAAACAGAATAATGTTTAGAGATGTTTACTTCTTTATGGGTGACATTGTTGGTCTAATGACAGTCCAGACTCTTTGTACCTTCAGTCCTCTCGTAGAGAGGAGAGAGGTATATTTTCCCATAAAGAAATATTGGGGCTTTTTGCGAACAAAGTTTTATTATTATTTAAAAATAAATAATACCTATTTACTGTGCATAGAACATTATAATTTTAAATGTTTTCAATACAACATTTTTTCCATAGTCGTTTATAATATTGCGGACTTAAAATCTTTTTTTTATGAGTAGTTAGCATGTCTCGGCCCTGGTAATGTTTTTCCTAGTAAGTGTAAGACTTCTTCGTTTAATTTTGGTGTTTTTACACTAAATATTCAAATTTAATATATAGATGAAGAATATCTTCCTTATTGTATGTAGAGAGATCTAGACTACGCCTATTTATTTCATTTACTTTATGGGTCTGTAACCTTCACAATTTTTAAAAGTGTTAACTATGATGATAGGATTAGCATTGCTCCATCTGAATTCCATTGGTATTTCTAAGTTAATGACCCGAGTGAAATCTTAAACATAATTAAATTTACAATTTAATAATCCTTACTTGTTGCCATATGAGTCGGAAGGCAAAGTCCAATACTGATTAGATTTGTTTGCTTTTAATTGAAGCTGTTGGATCTGATGGCAGTGGCGTCGCAAAGAGAGGGGTTGGGCGATAAATTGAAGGTGGGAAGACATTCATTATAGAATCGTTTGATTTTCTTTTTCTTTTTTTCAGTATATATTTTATCGTTAATTGAGATGACTATCTTTATTCATTATATATATATATATATATGTATATATATATATATATATATATATATATATATATATATATATATATATATATATATATATATATATATATATATATATATATATATATGAGAGAGAGAGAGATAAGCTATACATTTACATAGAAAATTTCCACGAAATGAATAGCAATATAAATAGGATATCTGAAAGACTTCTTCATTGTACGAGTGATGCAACCAAATTTGGGATTGCAGTATTTATCAAGAACTCGGTCTAAGGAATTAAGGGCAGTCTCATCCTGCCAGGGAACAGGGATCAATCAACCAGGGTTTGAAGGTCACTCATGAATGACAGAGGTAAGGGAGAGTAACATTGTCATATCAAGCAGGACGAAATGCTAGAGACTGACAATATATGCATATGATCAGTGCTCAAGCTCCCTCTCCACCCAAGCTAGGACCAAAGAGGGCCAGGCAATGGCTGCCGATGACTCAGCATATAGAAGTTCTGCCTGTAGCCAAATTCTATTGCACGTGCGCAACTTATGAAAATTGACCATAGAGATGTTAATTGTTGTTTTATTGCCAGTAAAGTAGAGTATCTTTTACTTTTATCGGTTCTTTAAAGGAAACTGACTTTCCATTCATATTCTTTACAAAGAAATATATTCATAATTAATTCACCAAACGTTTAACTGGACTCCACAAGGAACTAGAAGAGTTGGAAGACCTGACCCTACATGGCTGAGGACTATGAAGCTCAAAGTAAGAGATGATGGATGGAGAAGTATAGAATTAAAAGCTCAAGATAGAGACGATTGGCGAAATGTAATCGAGGTCCTATGCGTCAATAGGCGTAGGAGGAGATAGTGATGAACACAGAAGGAGAGATATAGGATGAGAGAGAGATCACAGTGAGTTGATTGGTTCACTATGATAAGAATTCAATTGAACATTACAAAGGTCCGCCATTTGTGACTTGATTATTGAAGAGTTGTTTTAAAACAACCATTTTCATTCCTGTGGCGTAATTGACTGTTGGTCATATTAAGATCTCAAACTTTACGATTTCTTTTTCTTACTATTTTTCTTTTTTATAAGAAATTACGACTGCAAATATAGTTGTTCAATTAGAAGTAATAGGATTGCCAGAGCACCAACCACCTGTTGAGGTACTTCCGCTAGAATTTTGTTGGATCCTATATTAAGATACTTTATTTTGATTGTTATTACTACTCTTGTATTTCATTTAATCCCTTTTTTCTTGTCTCACTCAGGCTATTTTACTCTGTTGGATTCCTTGGGCTTATAGCATCCTGTTTTACCAAGTAGGTAATCTGTGGCGTATGACGAATAAAAACTCAATCCTAAATGTAGCTTACTTGACAAAACCATAATATTCACTTCATATAATGAAAGATAAAACTACCGGTATTCCTTATGATAAAATGTGTCTGTCAGTTCTTTCATATACTCTGTATTAACATGACCTCTATTTAACATTTCTTCTCCATGAACATGTTTCTTTGGAAACCATTACTCTTCCAGAAATAAGTCTCATTTCCAGCTCATTTCAACATTATTGAACTCCAAACCTGTCAAATTCAGGTTTTCTGTACTTAGAATTGAATTTGACAGGTATATGTACAGAAGAATTGTCATTGACTTTTATCTTTCTTTGTGGCTGAGTGGTATGGTCACTGGCATACAGATATCTTGGTCCAGGGTTCAAATCCCGGCCGGTCTGATATTATAGTCTTTGGGTGATTCCGCCTGGGGCTCTGATTCGGAGATTGTTAAGAGAATCCAGACTTAAATGTATTAATATATATGGCTTATTTGAAATATGAAAAAAACACGTTTAAATGTGCAAAAAATTATCATATATATATATATATATATATATATATATATATATATATATATATATATATATATATATATATATAAGGTATGGTTGTTGAAAAATTATGATGTTTCCGTAATTAATCACAATTACTCCGAGAACTAATGAAAACTATTTTACTCAATCTAAATATTGCTCACAACTATGGAAATTTTTCGAATTCTAACACTTTAAAGCTATTTTTTTTTTTTTGGATAAATAAGAGATTACTTTTATTTTCAAGATTTATAGAAAGTGATTTGCTTGTAAATGCTCAAATATTTTTTTTTTTTTATTATTATGGATAATTGTCAACATCGGTCTTAGTTTCTCCTTTCTACGTGAACATTCCCCGTAACAAGAGCCGGTGTAATGGTCTGGTTTTCCCCCCCCGTCTGAAATTACCCCCTGGGGGAAATATGGCCCAGGAGGTAACCATTATTTTTTTTTTTCGTTTGCCATGGAATTCAAATTCAATGGGATTTCATAGAAAAGCTGCACAAATTGCAAGACAACGAAGGGTTACATTTAGGCAATAAATTGAGGTCACAACATATTGCGTGGATAAAAAGAACAATGAATTTTAAGCGGGCTGCTCAGTTTCTTAGTGAATCTGTATCAAACCCCTTGCAATATTGTTTAAAAAACAAGCTTGCTGATTTCGAAGGATGTGAGGGAACAATCCAATTCTTTAGTATATATATCCTCAATTCAAGAAATTTGTGCAGACGTAACTTTAAATCTCCAAATGCAACAAAATAATGCCTGTTAGTTTAAAGAATTTATGATGAAGGCTGATATTGGGATAGTCCCAGGGGTTGTGACCTGGGAAGGTTTGTGACCTGAGAAGGGGGTCCGGGGGCTTGCCCCCGGCTAGGGGCTGTGACCTTGGAAGGGGGTCCGGGGGCTTGCCCCGGCTAGGGGTTGCGACCTGGGGACTACTAGGTTAGGTTAGGTGGGTTTGTTAGGGTCTGTACCCTTTTACAAATCTCAATTGTGTTAAATAATCATGTTTGGCCAATGTTCAGCCACTTACATGATCCATATATTTCTCCAACTGGTTAACTTGTTCTTATTTGGCATTTCTGACCATGATTATTGCTATAAATCACTCGTTTATGACATTTCTCCACCCTAAAAACCCCGTTTTCCTACTCGGTTTCCCCATAATCTTTGGTAACACAACTGAATTGGTATCATCTCCTTTCTCATGCATAGTACTTCTTAGCATCAAGTGTACTTTTTATTTCGTGCTGGACAGTACGAAAGGAGAGTAAGGTTTTCACTATATATATATATATATATATATATATATATATATATATATATTATATATATATATATATATATATATATATATGTATATATATATATATATATATATATATATATATATATATATATATATATATATATATATATATATATATATATAGCCTTTATTCCTAATATTTTGTCAAACTTACCGTTGATTATTTAATTCATCAAAATAGCTTCTTTGTAAGGGGGAAAAATTTCCTGCTACACCGGGGCTGTCATGAGGCCAGCTATCATCATTATTATCATGATCATTGTCATTATTAGCCAAGCCAAATATGTCATTATAAAGAAGTACTCATTTCTATACGATATTATGTTTTCATTGTAAAGAATTGTAAGTTCGAACTGAATTGACTTATTTCAGTCATATTCAAATAAAGACAGAAATGATTGATATTGGAATTAATGAGATGAAAATAAATCGTTGGCTAAATTTTCCATTTTTAAATAGAGGTGAGAACGGGGAGGGAAACCACCCTAGACCCATATAGTCCTTTGGGTTCAAAGTGAAGACTCACACAGTGTTAAATGACTTTACTTTGCTCTACTTTAAGGGTTACTGCTTTTCTATTCCTGTACAGCAGGGGAACTCCACTCTCTACAGGACCTTCACAGTCATTTTGGTATATGCAAAAATATATTATAATTTGAAGAATAAATATTATATATTCACTATGCAAAGAATATTATCGCTTGAAATGGTTTTAATTATAAGAATTTTTCATAGTTGTTCATAATATTTTTAGCTTAAAAATTATATTTCATGAGTAGTTAGCATGCTGAACATAATATTAGTCTCTTCCCATCGTTTGGCAATAGTTTCTTCTATTTTTGGTGGTTTAACACTATAAATTCACATCTATACCATAAATGTAGTTTATCTTTCTAAGCTTTGTAGAGAATAACTGACTACGCTAATTTATTTCTTTTACGGAAAATATCTTTTTTAACATTTACAATATCAAGACAGGTTAAATAAGATGTTAGGATTAGTATGTGTGTGTGTGTGTGTGTGTGTGTGTGTGTATGTGTAGATTGCCTTACCTTGTGTAAGACACGGGCTCTTGCCGCATAGCAGCCCGTAATTTTAGCATCGCTCCATCTGAATTCCTAGGGTTTTAACAGTAATCCTAAATTGTTGCTATCTTAGTCGGAAGGATAAGTCCATTGCGTGAACAGATTTGTTAGCTTGCATATATATATATATATATATATATATATATATATATATATATATATATATATATATATATATATATGTGTGTGTGTGTGTGTGTGTGTGTGTGTGTGTGTGTTTGGGAGAGAAATAAGCTATTCATTTACATATTAAATTTCCAAGAAATGAATAACGATATAAATAGGATGTCTGAAAGACTTCTTCATTGTACGAGTGATGCAACCAAATTTGTGATAGCAATATTGATCAAGAACTCGGTCTAAGGATTTAGGGTCAGTTTCATCCTGCCAGGGAACTCTAGATCAATTAACCAGGGTTTAAAGGTCACTCATGAAGGGTAGAGGCAAGGGACAGTAACATTGCACTATGAAGCTGGACAGTGTCTTAGAGACTCTCCGTCCAATCAAGGACCAAGGAGGGCCAGGCAATGGCTGCTGATGAGTCAGCAGATAGAAGTTCTGCCTGTAGCCAAATTCTATTACACGTGCACAACTTATGGA
>NC_090741.1:34587857-34610357 GCF_036898095.1 Palaemon carinicauda | reverse complement strand
CCACTTAAAGCTATAAATTTCTCTAGATATTAAGAGATTATTTTTATCTTTAAAATTCATGGACAAAATTTTTTTTATAAATCACCGAAATTTAATGCACGATGAAAGGAAGAAATTTTCGAGCGAGAGACGTGTGTTAGCTATCACTCCCTGGAGGACTTGAGATAGAGATGGTATTCAGGGAAAGGATAAAGATAATGAAAAGGGAAAGGACAAAGAAATTTAGTTTTGGACAACCTATGAGGAAGAAAGTTTGATTTCAATTCTGACGAAGTGTCATTTATCCTTCAATAAAAAATAAATTGTTTGCAATGAAATTTTAAGTTTTTACTGTATTCTTTTCAGCCGTCAACGATATCTTCTCGTTTATAAACTATAATCTTAAGTTGCGTTCACAAGAAACTCAACATCATCATTTGTATCCATGATCAATATTTCGTGTTACAATTAGTCCAAAGGGACTGAGAGAAGCAATTGATTCAGTTTCATCCTATTAGAAATATTGTAAGTGAATACTGGGAAGTAAATTCATGAGTAATCCCGACTCAGTCCTTTGGGTTAAATGATACAGAATCTTAATAGGAAATTCTTTATAGTCTGTGTTCAAAACAACGTCTCTTTTCTGGTATTTTGAACAAAAAACAATTCCTGATTACACACACACACACACACACACACACACACATATATATATATATATATATATATATATATATATATATATATATATATATATATATATATATATATATATATGTATATGTATATATATATATATATATATATATATATATATATATATATATATATATATATATATGTGTGTGTGTGTGTGTGTGTGTGTGTGTGTGTGTGTGTGTGTGTGTATTGTTTTTCACAAATTGGAGTATGTTTGGGAGGAGTCACGTGGAGATTTTGACCTTAAGCCCTAATATAAATTTTTCTTCTTTTCATTAATTGTATTTCATTGAAAAAATGGAACTGACTTTTGGTACCTTCAGTCCTTGCCTGGAGAGAAGAGAGGCGTATTATCCCATAAAGAAAATATTGGGGCATTTCACGAACAAAGTTTTATTATTATTTGAAGAATAAATAAAATTAATTTACTATGCATAAAATATTATCCTTCTAAATGGTTAAAATTTGAGAATTTTTCATAGTTGTTCATAATACTGAGAACTTGAAAAATATTTTCTATCAGTAGTTAGCATGTTGAACCTGGCAGCTCTCCCTTCATACTAACTTCAATGAAATTTATTCAATTGATTTTTCCTACCATTCGTGTACTAGACATTGCTTCAGTTGTGTATTAGGACTAATTTTATTCTTATGATTACTAGTCGACAAAAGACTTGCTTAACTATATAGATTAGCCTTTACAATTAACCATCTTTATTATCATCAATAAATTGATCTGAGGTTTACTGGTGTTTCAATCACCAAAAATAAAGTAGTTATAACAGACATGGAGACAGAAGTAAATATTTACAATTACGCTGATTACTTATAAAACTTATTTTACTGAATCTAAATATTGCTGACAACTATGGAAACTTTTCGTATTGTAACCCTTTAAAGCTATAAATCTTTGTATATAATATGAGATTTCTTTAATCTTTATAATTTATAGAAAATTATTTTCTTGTAAATGCTCAAATAATTTTCTTATTACGGATAATTGTCAACATCGGCCTTTCTTTCTCCTTTCTATGTGAACGTTCCCTGGACTCTCATAAGGTCAGCTATTATTATTATTGTTATTATAATTTAAACTCCTCCAGGGAATAATAGCTATCACTTGTCTATCGGTCAAAATCTTCTTGGAGTGTTTGTTACAGCTAGTGACTAAGTAGGCCTACAAATAAAAACGCTCTTGTGTAAACAGAGAGAAGAAAGGATTGGCAGGACTTCAGCTTCATCTGAATTCTATGGTTTTTTTAACATGAGTCAAGTCCCAATATCATAAGTTTAACTTCCATTCAAAATTACCCTTTCCATCTGAATAGTTTTGTTTGTGCGTTCGTCTGTCCAATTAAACACTTGGTGAAACTTCACTTTTAGCCCTAAGGAATATATAGGCCTTCAGTCTTTCCATTTCTTTTTAATAGTGTATGAGGTTGAACCAGCGATTTTTTTTCACAATGCCTTCGCACTAAAAATATCATTAAATATTGATTATGGATACAAATGTTATTTTTTAATTGTGTTTTGGAAGCACAAATCGAGACTATAGTTTTTAAACTTTACAATTTTTTTTTTTTTTTATTAGAAATTGATTCAGTCGTAACTATGAATACTAATATAGTTGATTAATCAGAGGTAATAGGTTTGTTAGGTAACTAGCCACCCGTTGAGATACTACCGCTAGAGAGTTGTTGGATCCTTTACTAAGATATTTTATTGTGTTTGTTATTATACATTTTATAGTTTATTTATTCCCTTGTTTCTGTCTCAGGCTATTTTCCACTGCTAGATCCCTTGGGCTTATTGCATCACGTTTTACCAACTAGGGTTGTATCTAGGCTAATAAATATGAATTACCCTTTGATATTATTCTTATTGGTTTAAATTCTGTTGGTGTTTTAATCACCAAAAATAAAGTTAGCTGCCGTTGTAGGTTCTGGATTTCGCTTACTCATAAAAATTATTTTACTGAATCTAAATATTGCTTACAACTATGGAAATTTTTCATATTCTTTCCATTCAAAGCTATAAATATCTGCATATGAAAATATATATATTTTTAGATTTATATTAATAATAAAATAAAAAGAATAATTTATAAGTGATCAAATATTTTTATTATGGGATAATTGTCAACATCGGCCTTACTCCCATAAAGTCACCTATCGCATTATATAGAAGTACTCATTTCTATACGATATTATATTTTCATTGTACTAATTCGAGTTCAAACTAGATTCAGTTATTTCAGTCTCATTTGAATAAAGAAATAATTGATATTGGACATAAGAGAAGAAACTGGACACTTACTTTGAATGGAGAAAAACTTTTGGGAAAGAGATGAAACGAAAATGGACAAAGAAATTATCATAATTGTATCATTTATATAAGTTTCTTGAGACTTTATTCATATTAGATCGGAATAACGGAAGTGAAATACAGTTAGGCCTCAGAATTCTTTCCAATGAAAACAATAATTAATGTTTAGCGATGTTTACTTCTTTATGGGTGACATTGTTGGTCTAATGACAGTCCAGACTCTTTGTACCTTCAGTCCTCGCGTGTAGAGGAGAGAGACATATTTTCCCTTAAAGAAAGTTGCCTGAAAACTTAAAAACAATCAATCAATTATCCCATAAAGAAATATCGGTGCATTTTGGGAACAAAGTTTTATTATTCTTTGAAGAATAAACTTTATCTATTTATGATGCTTCGAACATTATTATTATAAATGTTTTAAATATAAGAATTTCCCATAGTTGTTCATTATATTGAGAACTGAAAAACTTTTTTTTATGAGTTGTTAGCATGTCTTTACCCTATTATATTTCTTGGCCTGTGCATCGATCTCTTATAAAGTCCGTACCTTTATTTTTGGTGTTATAAAACTATAAATTCTTATCTGTACGATTGATGAAGACTTTCATCCCCATATCTGTAGAGAACACTAGACTAATTTATTTCTTTTACATAAAAAGTCTGGAACAATTATAATGTTAAGGACGGTTAAATATGATAAGATTAGCATTGCTCCATCTGAATTCCATGGGTTTTAAGTAAGGACTTGAGCTAAGTCCTAATCATAATACAATATACCGTTTATTAGTCCTTAATTGCTGCCTTCTGAGTCGGAGGGCAAAGGCCATTGCCTGAATAGATTTGCCTGCAATTATAGCTGTTGGATTTGATGACAATGGTGTCGCAAATTGAAGTTGGGAGATATCCATTTTTATAGTGAAGATGAATTCCTTCAGCCATATATATATATATATATATATATATATATATATATATATATATATATATATATATATATATATATATATATATATATATATATATATATATATATATATATATATGTGTGTGTGTGTGTGTGTGTATTTCGTGATTTCCACACACAGACACACACACACACACACACACACATATATATATATATATATATATATATATATATATATATATATATATATATATATATATATATATATATACACACATAAATAAGTCGTTTGAAGTGAAAAGGGTAATTATTTTTCTAACTACACGTATGCCTAAAATTTCACATTTCCCTTTCAATGTGAAAGTACCTTATTTTAATGATAAGGAAAATGAAATATTTTAAGAGCAGTGAAAATATTGAAATAAATATTTCGTATAGGAATTATAAAAACTTGAACAAAACAAGAGGAAGAGAAATTAGGTAGAATGGTGTTGCCGAGTGTACCCTCAAGCAAGAGATCTCTAACCCAAAACAGTGGAAGACCATAGTACAGAGGCTATGGCACTACCGAAGACTAGAGAACAATGATTCTATTTTAGAGTATCCTTCTTCTAGAAGAGCTGCTTACCATAGCTAAAGGTTCTCTTCTACCCGTACCAAGAGGAAAGTAGCCACTGAACAATTAGAGCGCAGTAGTTAACCCCTTGGATGAAGAAGTTTTGTTTGGTAATCTCAGTGTTGTCAGGTGTATGTGGACAGAGGATAATGTGTAAAGAATAGGCCAGGCGATTTGGTGTATGTGTAGGTAAAGGGAAAGTGAACCGTAACCAGAGAAGGATCCAATGTAGTACTGTCTGGCCAGTCAAAGGACCCCATAACTCTCTAGCGGTAGTATCTCAATGGGTGGCTTGTGCCCTGACCAACCTACTACCTTGCAATGTTTTTCTTTTATGACTTTAGTCTCTAATATTACTGGGTATATTTTATTTCGATTTGTGCTTAAAGGCTTTGATATTTTGATTTCAAGGTCGAATTGTAACTTTTCTTTCTTTAGTCGCTGCAACCTTGCAATCCTTGTGAGCTAAGGATGGTGGGTTTAGGGGAGCCTTTAGGTTTATCTGCTGAGTCATCAGCAGCCATTGCCTGGCCCTCCTTGGTCCACGATTGGGTGGAGAAGTGGTTCAGGTGCTGATCGTATGTATATATGTATATATTTATTTTCAGGTGATTAGATTAGTGCTAGTCTTAAGTATCTTGATAGAAATATGTTTTCTGAACTGAAGCAAGATCTATTAAAACTTTTAATAACACCATTACTTAGACTGTTAGGAGTTCTTTTACCTCCTATTTCTAGGTGCCATACTTCTAGCCTTAAGTGTTCTTTGACTTCTTATTTCGAAGTACCGTACTATTAGCATTAGAGGTTCTTTGACCTCTAATTTCGAGTTGCCAAACTTCTAGCATTAGAGGTTCTTTGACCTCTTATTTCGTGTTGCCATATATCTAGCCTTAGGGGTTCTTTGCCCCTATTTATATGTGCCATGCTTCTAGCATTAGGGGTTCTTTGACCTCTGTTTCGAAGTGTTATACTTCTAGTATTAGTGGTTCTTTGACCTCATCTCGAGGTGCCACACTTCTATCATTAATGTTTGTTTTTACCTCTATTTCTATGTGCCATACTTCTAAAATTTACCTCTATTTCTATGTGCCTTCATTTTGGCATTAGAGGTTCTTAGACCTCTTATTTCGAGGTGCCATATTTCCAGCATTAGAGGTTCTTAGATTTCTTATTTCGAAGTGCCATCCTTCTAGCATTAAAGGTTGTTTGACCTCTTATTTTGAGGTGTCTTACTTCTAGCATTAGAGTTTCTTTGACCTCTTATTTCGAGGCGTCTTACTTCTAGCATTAGAGGTTCTTTGGCCTCTTATTTAAAGGTGTCATACTTCTAGCATTTGAGGTTCTTTGACCTCTTATTTCAAGGTGTCATACTTCTAACATTTGAGGTTCTTTGACCTCTCTTTTGAGGTGCCATACTTCTAGCATTAGGGGTTCTTTGACATCTTATTTTGAGGTACCATACCTACAGTATTACACGTTCTTTGACCTCTAATTTCTATGTGCCCTACATCTAGCATTGGGGGTTCTGTGACTTCTGTTTTGGGGTGCCATATTTCTAGCATTTGGGGTTCTTTGACCTCTATTTTTATGTGACATACTTATAGCATTAGGGTTTTTTTTACCTCTTATATCGGGGGTGTAATATTTCTAGCATTAGGGGTTCTTTGACCTCTTATTGCGAGTTGATATACTTCCATCATTAGGAATTCTTTGACCTTTATTTCTATGTGCCATTCTTCTAGCATTAAATGTTCTTTGACCTCTATTTCAGCGTGCCATATTTTTAGCATTAGAGGTTCTTTGACATCTATTTTAAGTGCCTTACCTCTAACATTAAAAGCTAATTGAACAATGCTTTTAGCTACCTTTCATTCTAGCATTAGAAACTGTTTGACCCATTTTGGTTAAAGGCTTTTCTTCGCTGTTCCCTTCTGTCTCAATTATTTTTCTAGTGTTTTCCTTAGTTTGTCAGGTTCCTTTGAGATTTCGAGAGAAATTTCATTGCCGTGTGTCTTCAGTTCGTCATATTCCTCAGAGAAATCAATGGCATTCATATCTCGACTCATCAGAGCGACGGTTAGAGACAAGAATGCCATCGATTTCTCTGTATACACGCCATCATGCCAAAGTAAACGACGAGCAACACAGTATATTTACCATTGCCGCTCAGTTAAATCATTTTGCCTCCGTCCTCATTTCCATCAATCCGTCTTTGCGCCAATACAAAGCCTCGTAGTTTTTTATTCCTTTAGTCTCCATTTATAGGGCATCGTCGAAAAAGCCAAAGCAAAGGATCCTTCAAGGCGCGTACTCTATGAACGTCAAGGCTCAGCAACTATCAAAACCATATTTAGATGAAGGTGTTCCTAATAGCCTCCAGTTGGTCTTGTAGTTGTAACTCTGAGTTAAGTGAAATCCTCCTCCCAATGGTGTTTGGAAAGTGTCCAATAACAACATAAGAAAGTTCACTGCGTAAATATGTATAGTTATATACAGATCCTGAGAGTTGAAGGAAGCTTCATTTGAAAAAAAAATTAGAAATGAGGTCTTCAGAAGGCATTTGTAGTTCGCAGCCGAGCCGTTCAGAACTACTACGGGAAGTTTCTGTTTGGAGTCATTCAGAACTCTACGCTAAGTCTACGGTGATGTTTTTTGAAGACTTTTGGAGATCCGGGAAAATTTTCTTGACATGTCGCCCAGGGACTTCCTGGAAGATTCTTTTCTGTAGTCATTCAGAACTCCACGCTAAGTCTGTGGCTATTCCTTCTGAAGCCATTTGGAGATACGAGAAAATTTTCTTCAGAAGCCGTTCCGAGATGTTGTTCTGGGGTCATTCAGAACTTCATGCTTAGTCTATGGCTAACTCTTCTGGAGCCATTTGGAGATACGGTAAAGATTTCTTCCGAAGCCGTTTAGGACCTGTGAAAAATTCTCTTCTTTTCTCGTTTAGAAAGACCCTAGTAACTCATCATTATCATCACCATAAGAATAATAATAATAATAATAATAATAATAATAATAATAATAATAATAATAATAATAATAATAATAATAATAAAAACTACGTGACTTGATTTATGAATTTTAGTCAGAATGTTCTGAAGACGTTCAACTTTCGGCTTTGCAGTTTGAAGGAAAAGTTGAGACTGGATGGGAAGATAAAGACAATTATTATTTTAATATATTAATTTTATTATCAAGTAACTCCTGCAGCGGACTTGGCGATCGAACTCGGGCGAAGGACAATTAAGGTTTATAGCAAACCGCATTGAAATAACAGAAGGCTTCGACGGAATTCTTTTCAGGTTTGGGATTTAGAACAATCCATTTCCGGTACGAATTGAAATCAGAGCCGTTCAAAACACACACACACATACACACACACAATGCGTCTCGGAAAACCACATTTCTCGAGTACTTTTCCCGAAGAATTCCTTTTAAAATATTACTCAGTAATTATGTATTATGCACATGATTTTTCCAATAGAATTATTACTTTCAAATTTTTTTTAAGGCGATGGATATTTATATGTGAAGATGTTATTTTGTTTCCATCAATGGTTTAGTTATATATATATATATATATATATATATATATATATATATATATATATATATATATATATATATATATATATATATATATATATGTATGTGTGTGTATGTGTGTGTGTTTGTCATCAGCCGTGATTAGTCCACTACAGAACAACGGCCTCAAGCATTTCCTTTCACTTTGCACCTGTTTATGGTCTTTCTACGCCAGTTTATGTCCCCAAATTTCCTAAGTTCGTCAACCCATCGTCTTCTTTTCCTTCCCCTGCTTCTTTTATAATCCCTAGTGAACCAATCTGTGACTCTTAAATGTGTATCTATTATCTGTCATTCTCATTATATGCACTGCCCATGTCCATTTCTTTTTGTTACATGTTCTTATAATATTCTCTACTTTAGTTCGCTCTTTTCAATCAATGTTCTAACAGGTCTGTGTCCACATTTATGACCTGTTGTTGTCACTGTTTAATCACTAACGAAGATTTGGGAGAACTGAAATAAGAATTTGATGAACATTCCGTCTCTTCTCTTGTCTTGTATTTTATGAGAAAAGAATGAACTGAATTTGCTTTGGTACACGAGAGAGAGAGAGAGAGAGAGAGAGAGAGAGAGAGAGAGAGAGAGAGAGAGAGAGAGAGAGAGAGAGAGAGCTACAAGGAGTTACAAGGATTTTGGATGTCTCAAGGACTTTTTAGTCCATCAGCACAGAGGGAGAGAGAGAGAGAGAGAGAGAGAGAGAGAGAGAGAGAGAGAGAGAGAGAGAGAGAGAGAGAGAGAGAGAGAGAGAGAGAGTTACAAAAATATTGGATGTCTCAAAGATTGTGAATGACTCAGCAGATATACCTATTGCTCCAAAGGACTTATTTACCAATATGAATTATCCTTAAATACTACTGATGTTTAATATCAGAATTCTGGTGGTGTTTTTAATTACCAAAAATAAAGTTATCGTTCTATCAAGTATAACATAAATATCCATAGTCACGCTGAGTACCAATAAAGATTATTTTACTGAATCTGAATATTGCTCACAACTATGGAAATTTTACTTTTTCTATCCACTTAAAGCTATAAATTTCTGTAAATAAAGAGAGATTATTTTTATCTTTTAAATTTATGGAAAAAAATTGCTTATAAATTACAGAAATTTAATACACGATGAAATGAAGAAACTTTTGTTAGCTATCATTCCTTGGAGGACTTTAGATAGAGATGGTATTAAGTGAAAGGATATAGATAATGAAAACGGGAAGGACAAAGAAATTTAGTTTGGACAACCTATGAGGAAGAGAGTTTGATCCTAAGTCTGACGCACAATAAAAAATAAATTGTTTGCGATAAAATTCTAAGTTTTTACTGTATTCTTTTCAGCCTTAAAACGATATCTCCATTCCCGCTTTCTTTCTTCAAACTTGTTTTCCAAACTCTTCACTTTCACGCAGCAAGTGAAGCGATGAGAGGTTTTGCAATATTCTAATTTGGTTTACAAGAATCGTACTATAATATTCAGTTGAAGCTGAATGGAAAATATCACCTCATTTTGTAACATCAAAAGAATTCTCGTTATAAACTATAATCTCAAGTTGTGTTTTCAAGAAACTCAATAAAATCGTCAACATTTGTATCCATGATTAAATTATGAATATTTGTTGTTACAATTAGTCCAGAGGGACTAAGAAAAACTACTGATTCATTTTCATATTATTATGAATACTTTAAGTGAATACAGGGAAGTAAATTCATGAAAGTACTGTACAGCCGACTCAGTCCTTTGGGCTAATAATACAGAATCTGAATACGAAATTCTTAATATTCTGTGCTCACAACAACGTCTCTTTTCTGGTATTTTGAACAAAAAACAAAAATTTCTGATATATATATATATATGCATATATATGTACACACGTATATATTTATATATATATATATATATATATATATATATATATATATATATATATATATATATATACATATATATATATATATATATATATATATATATATATATATATATATATATATATATATATATATATATATATATATATATGTGTGTGTGTGTGTGTGTATATATGCATATATATATATATACTGTATATATATATATATATATATATATATATATATATATATATATATATATATATGTGTGTGTGTGTGTATATGCATATATATATATATATTTATATATATATATACATACATATATATATATATATATATATATATATATATATATATATATATATATATATATATATATATATGTATATATATGCACTATATATACATACATATATAATTGAAAAAACTTCAAATTATTAATTTGAATATTTAAGTATTGATACATTTGGCATACAGAAGTGTCGCTAATTGCCCCTTTGCTTTTAGATAGTAACTACTATAAAGTAGTTATATCCAGTTATATCTGCCTGCCGTTAACGTCGTTGTGAAGTTTTTTCACACAGCAACAGTCTTCAGCAACCTTACACGGGAGTGAGGAGGAGCTCTCTTTCCCTCTCTTCCATTATTCAAGTGGATTTTAGGATGTATACACACGCTGGATTAACTATTATGGATTTTTCCTCTACCATGGAAATAATTGCACACTAATTCATCGAGGATGGGATCCGGACGTTGCTTAACGATGATCGTCTGTTAAATGATTTTTTCCACACTCGCCAGAACTGATATCGCAACAGGGTAAGCATAAGGGGCTTTAATGCTTGTTCTTGCGTTACATATTCTATATGCCAGTGTTCTGAGAATAATTTTAAGTATTTTAATTAATTAAATTCTTACTAGATTGAGCCTGTGATTTCTATGCAGTCTATAAATTTATTTAAGTATTTGACAACTCGTTAAATTTGCTAGTTGTTTTACTGATAATTTGAGAGCTGTTGTGATTTAGTGGTGATTTGAGCAAATATTTACGCGAGTGATTTTGTGATTAGTTAATTGCTGTTTTCGGTGATTCGTTGATTTCAAGATTTTGATTTATATGAAAATTGTAGATTTAGTCAGGCGATTACAGTAATTGATATTTTGATTAGTGTTGAATTTTTGTTGATTTATTTTAGTCATTTTTTGTGAGTGTTGTATTTATTGTTCTGATTTTTCCCGTGGTTGATTCTCCTTTACTTTGTATTTTTTAGCGGATGAGTGAAGGGAAGAAGGTTAAGCCCTCGCAGTTGTGAACCTTAATATCTCTTGTAAAAGTGCATTTCGAAGACTCGTTTACGTCATTCCACCACCAGCTGTTACAGTGAAATTTATGTAATTTTAAATTATGTATTCGTAAATGTGTAACCATTTAAATTTAAATTTATTAAATATTTAAAATGCATTTTTTCCATCTCTACCTTTTCACTTAAAAATGCAAGGTTTAATAATATGATCGTGGTCATTACATATTGATTTTATATTTACATATGTCGACCACCCCCCATTTTTCCGCTTGGTCCTTCGAACTTTTGGATTAATATTTTTTAAGCACTGGTGTGGAATGTTGGTCGTTTCTAGTTGGGCGGTGTCCGGGTCCCCCTCCCTCTCGCGTTATAAGTATTAGTTTTTCATTTGAAAGTTGATTTATTTGAGGTGTATTGTCTGTTAGTTAAAGATGACGGAATCGGAAAAGCGTGAACGTACTACTATACGCCGTAAGGTTAGTGTATTATATAATAAATTGTGTAATGCTGTTGATTCTTTAGATAAAGCGGAATTGCAAACAGAATTGAGTTTTCTGAGTGAGTACAGTCAAAGATTGCAGTCCTTGGATGATTTGATTTTGACTAATGTTAGACTGGACTCCTTAGTTCCGCAGGAGGATTTGGATAGGCAGGATTCTGAATGTGAGGAATATCATCGTAAAATTAAATTACTGTCAAACAAAATGCAATCTCGACTTGATAATCTCTCCGTACAGATTGATAATAAAACTTCTTGCAGAACTAAAATTGATTTGCCCAAGTTGAATTTGCCTCGGTATTATGCAGATTCTAAGGAAGATAAATTTACATGTAAGCGATTTTTTGAAGTTTTTGAACACTTGACTGCTCCGTATAATTTAAATGAAGTCGAGAGGTATAATTTACTTGAGCAGCAATGTCATAGTAGAGCAAAGGCTATGATTAGTTCTATAAAGGTGTCCCAGCAAACTTTTGGTCAGGCTAAACAAACTTTGATCGCAGCATTTGCTGATGAAATGCCTCAGAAGTTTGTCCTCATTAAAGAGTTAACTGACTTGAGGTTTGTTTGGGGCAAGGATGATCCATATATTTTTTATGCTCATATTAAGAAGCTGATTGATGCAGTGATAGATAATGCTATTGATTTGGACACTATTATGCTTTATTTTGTGTGGTCTTCATTGCCTACTAAATTTCAAGATATCATAGTTGCGATCACAAATAAGTCTCATCCTACTTTAGATGAGGTCACTGGTAAATTTTTGGAAGCTTGCAGCAGGTATAACGCTCAATTAAACATTAGTAAAGAAAGTCCATGTAAAACCGCAGTGTTGGCTACTAGTTTGAATACTAGTTTAACCAGGAGTTTATGTATGCTTTGTAATGCTAAAGATCACAAAATTGCCAGTTGTACAAAGTACTTGCAAGTATCTGATAAAATAAAGCGATTGAAAGAATTGCACAAGTGCTTTAAATGCTTAAAAGCAGGTCATAATAGTAATGAGTGCAGATTTCAGACGTCAGGTGTATGCTTCAAATGCAAAAAGGGTAAACACTGGAGTTTTTTTGTGTAGTTCAAAGCCAACAGATTCTAGTAATAGTAAGCAAACTACCACAAAGGTGGTTAATATTGTCGAGAGTGTTAATGAAATACCATCAACTGTTACAGCATCTAGTCATTTGGATATTGTTGATTCTTTATTACCATTACTAACAGTGACGACTGAATATGATCGTGTTAAAGTGGATACAGTTTTGGATTCGGGTAGCCAGAATTCCTTTATTGAAGAAAGTTTAGCAGATTTTTTGAACTTGAAGGTAGTAGATCCTAAGATACATTTGATTATCAAGGGCATTAATACTAATCAAAAGATTTGTACCAAGTCAGTGAGTTTTCCTTTTAAGATTGGTGATGTAAGTTATGAAATTACTTGTATTTGTATTCCTAAGATTAAAATTCAGATGAAAGCTCCTCATATGTATAAATTAATAGAACTGCTAAGGCAGAATGGTAAAGAGGTTGCTTATGATAAATTCAATGGTGTAAACAGAATTCATGACATTGATGATATAAAGCTACTGATAGGTGCAAAGGATTGGCATTGTGTGATGAGCATGGAGAGTGGAGTACTAGGTCAAAAAGACAGACTGACTTCTTTTTACAGAATTAATGATAAACTAATATTAATTGGTTCTATTTCTGACTGGATAAAGAATCTTTCCGATGCAGTAGATACATCTTTGATGTCTCATAGGAAGATTTCTGAAGAAACAAAATCTACTACTTCATACATTGGCACTATGGAGATTGATTCTGATGGACTTGACTATGAAGTGCCAACACTTGATGGAATATATAATTTTGAAAGCCTGCCAGATATAGCAGAGGTTGCGGATTATTCTCAGTTGGGTCATGATTGTAAGATATTCATAAATATGGAAGAGGAGGATTCTATTGAATGTGTTACTAATGAAACTGAGCAAGAAGTGACAGATTTTATTTTATGCAACATTTACAGAGATCCTGAAAAATTTTATGTCTTACCAATTCCTTGGTTGACTAGATATAAAAATCTTCTTGGATCAAATGAGAGACTTGCTTTCAAGGTTCTGTGCAGTCTGAAGAAGAAATACATGAACAGTAATGTTCTAAAGCGAATTGATGAAGTTTTCCAGTCACAAATTGATTTGGGAATCATTGAAAAAGTTGAAGATTTTGAAGAATATAAAAGGAAATTTCCAAAATATTTCTTCATTAGCCACAGTCCTGTAATTAAAGAAGAAAGAGATACTACGAAAGTAAGAGTTATTTACATGGCGAATCTTGCAGAAAAAAGACATGATGGCAGTAAAGGCATTAGTCTGAATCAATGTATTCACCCAGGTTATAACAAGAATTTTAAAATAAGTGATGCATTGACCATGATGAGGTTTGACAAGTTTATACTTGGATTTGATATTTCAAAAGCCTTTCATAGATTGGCCATTGATGATGAGAATTCCTCAAAATTTCTCTTTTATTGGTTTAAGGATGTTGAATCTAGAGATTTTACACCAGTTGTGTATCGCTCAAAGCGAGTAATATTTGGGATGTCTGTTTCTCCATATCTGTTGCAGTGCTGTCTTTATAAAATGCTAATATTGGAGACACATGGTGATACTGAAGAAATTCAGGAATTGAAAAAAAGAATCTTCCAAGGCAGTTATGTTGATAATTTTCTAATTGGTTGTGCAGATGAAGATGAAGTTGAAATGGTTCACAGGGAAGCCAGTACAATATTTGAGCAGCATAAATTTCCATTGCAGCAGTATGTTACTAATTATTCTCAATTTCAGCGTGACATTGACTGTAAAGTTGGCACAGAGACTCCACAAGAGGTTAAAATTCTTGGCATGTGCTGGGACAGATATAATGATATACTAAAGGCCACATGTGTTAAATTAAATGTTGAAGCCAATACTCTTAGGCAGATTTTGAGTTCAGTAATGAGTATATTTGATTTGAATAATACTAACTTGCCTGTTTTAAACAGATGTAAGATCTTCCTCAGGCAATTACAGTCTGATTATGTAGATAAATGGGATACTTCTCTTCATGGTGCTCAGCTAAATGAATGGAGAAACATAGCTTCACAATTCAATAATGGTGAAAGGCTAGAGATACCAAGATATATGGGTAGCAGAAAGTCTAATTTTGATATAATTGTAATGAGTGATGCGAGTAAAAACTTTATTGGATGTGTTATTTACTTGCAGGAGAGAGATTCAAAGTTGGTATCCTTCGTATCTGCCCATAATAAGATTCTGAATAAAAATCTGAAAGGGCGAACTATGCCTGTACTCGAACTCACTGCAGTAGAGTATGCATTGCAAAGGGCTTTTGATCTGTATAAAATGCTCACTTCTTGTATTGTGCCTATTGCAGTTAATGACATAATGTTGTTTTCAGATTCTACGATTGCCTTAAGTTGGCTAGCTGATTATGAGAACTTGAGAACAAAGCTTCAAAAGAGAAGTGTATATGTAAATAATAGAATCGCAAATATTGTCGACCTCTGTAAGTCTACACACTCGGTGAAGTTAGCTCACGTAGGATCAAATGAAAATGCTGCAGATTTCACGACTAGATTAGTATCCTTCTCAAAGTTAAGAAACTCTTGTTACTTGACCGGACCCAAGATGTTACGGGAAGATTTAAATTTACTAGAATGGCTTGTAATTCCTAATCCAGGCATGATTAATGATGTGGATATACCAAAGCTGGTTGTAAATAAGGCAAGTGTTGAAGATATGTCAGTTGGTACAGTTGTTGATTTAACTAAGTATTCTTCACTTGACAAAGCAATTAAAGTACTAATGAAAGTTAAGCTTTTCATAAACAAATTAAGATTAAGAATAATTTCTAAGAGCCAGCAGTCAATTGCCTTATTAGATGCAAGCTACAAAAAATGCAGTAATGATTTGCTAAAGCTTGATCAACAGAATTGCTTTCCAGATTTACAAGATTTTTTCACTTCAAAACTGAAAGCAAAAAAGTGTATTCCTGAGCTAGTTAGTAGAATGAATGTATTTTGTGACACTGATGGTATTCTTAGAGTAAAATGTAAAATGGGAAAGATGTCTAAAGGTATGATGTCGAGAACTCCAATACTCATTAGTAATAATAGCGATTTCGGTAGAATACTGATAATGGACACTCACGTGAAGTTTAATCACTCGGGTACTTACTATGTGCTACATAAATTGAAACCGGCATTTTTTTTGCTCAAGGGATTTTCAACAGTTAAGAAGGTTGTGAATGAATGTTACCACTGTAAACGTTTTAATAGTAGACCAGTTAAAGTTAATGCTAATGACTATAGAGAGTGGAATGTGAATCCCATAAAGAGGTTTTTTTCTGTATGTTTCATTGATTACTTTGGACCATATTTCACAAGGTATGGAAGTGACAAAGTTAAAACCTATGGGGTAATTTTCAAATGTATTTGGTCTCACATGATTAATGTTGAAATAGTGACTTCAGCTGATTCTAAAGGATTTTTATTGGCTTTTCAAAATCATGTTTACAACTATGGTTTGCCTAACAAAGTATTTTCAGATTCTGGCTCAAATCTTGGTGGTGCATTCACATGGATTGAGGAATGTCTGAAAGCAAGTGAGGTGCAGGAATTCTTCAATCAGAGGGGTGTCGATGTCACTGAATTTTCACAGTATCCTCGTGGTTCTCTGAATCGTGGTATTGGAGGTATCATAGAGTCCGGAGTTGGTCTGGTAAGAAAGTTAATACAGGGAGCAATCCATAATAATATTCTAGATTTTCTGGAATTTTCTCATGTAATTAAACAATGCATATGTTACGCTAATAAGAAACCCATTTCTGAACTTGGCGCATTAAGGGAACAGAATGTGAATGATGATTTTCAGGTGCTATCACCAGAGTTTTTGAAATTTGGATATGATACACAGGTTATGGAATGTATATATCACGAAGGTCAACTTGATGATTATGACTCTTCTGACTTGGGTAAGGACTTTCGGCGTTTAATTCATATTAAAGAGAAATTGCGTAATAGTTATCACAATGAATTTTTATTTGGATTGCAAGATCAGGCAACTAAATACAGAGGTAAATATTACCCTAGGGAGCACGTTAAAATATCAAAAGGTGACATAGTCTTGATAAAAGATTCAATGGTTAAGGCTCCCAATTACCCTTTAGCTAGAGTTCTTGATGTTATTTATAATTCTCTTGGTGAGGCTGTTCAAGTACAATTGGTCAAGGGTAATAAAAGTGTTGTTTTTAGGGATATATCGTCTGTTATTCTTTTGGTTAAAGGTGATGGGTTAAGTGATTCTCATATTGATCAGTTAGATTTAAATTTTGTACCTCAGAGTGATTCTAATGTTGTTTCTAATGACAATATTGCAAGAATTCAACGGGGGGCTGCTTTGGTTTGTTCTGAGAAGAATAAGCAGCTAGCTCAATCTGGTCTTGTATAGAAATTTAAATTTAAATCCGCGGGGGGCAGATTGAAAAAACTTCAAATTATTAATTTGAATATTTAAGTATTGATACATTTGGCATACAGAAGTGTCGCTAATTGCCCCTTTGCTTTTAGATAGTAACTACTATAAAGTAGTTATATCCAGTTATATCTGCCTGCCGTTAACGTCGTTGTGAAGTTTTTTCACACAGCAACAGTCTTCAGCAACCTTACACGGGAGTGAGGAGGAGCTCTCTTTCCCTCTCTTCCATTATTCAAGTGGATTTTAGGATGTATACACACGCTGGATTAACTATTATGGATTTTTCCTCTACCATGGAAATAATTGCACACTAATTCATCGAGGATGGGATCCGGACGTTGCTTAACGATGATCGTCTGTTAAATGATTTTTTCCACACTCGCCAGAACTGATATCGCAACAGGGTAAGCATAAGGGGCTTTAATGCTTGTTCTTGCGTTACATATTCTATATGCCAGTGTTCTGAGAATAATTTTAAGTATTTTAATTAATTAAATTCTTACTAGATTGAGCCTGTGATTTCTATGCAGTCTATAAATTTATTTAAGTATTTGACAACTCGTTAAATTTGCTAGTTGTTTTACTGATAATTTGAGAGCTGTTGTGATTTAGTGGTGATTTGAGCAAATATTTACGCGAGTGATTTTGTGATTAGTTAATTGCTGTTTTCGGTGATTCGTTGATTTCAAGATTTTGATTTATATGAAAATTGTAGATTTAGTCAGGCGATTACAGTAATTGATATTTTGATTAGTGTTGAATTTTTGTTGATTTATTTTAGTCATTTTTTGTGAGTGTTGTATTTATTGTTCTGATTTTTCCCGTGGTTGATTCTCCTTTACTTTGTATTTTTTAGCGGATGAGTGAAGGGAAGAAGGTTAAGCCCTCGCAGTTGTGAACCTTAATATCTCTTGTAAAAGTGCATTTCGAAGACTCGTTTACGTCATTCCACCACCAGCTGTTACAGTGAAATTTATGTAATTTTAAATTATGTATTCGTAAATGTGTAACCATTTAAATTTAAATTTATTAAATATTTAAAATGCATTTTTTCCATCTCTACCTTTTCACTTAAAAATGCAAGGTTTAATAATATGATCGTGGTCATTACATATTGATTTTATATTTACATATGTCGACCACCCCCCATTTTTCCGCTATATATACTATATATATATATATATATATATATATATATATATATATATATATATATATATATATATATTTATATATATATATATATATATATATATATATATATATACTGTATATATATATAATATATATGTATGTATATATAGTGCATATATATATATATATATATATATATATATATATATGCATATATACACACACATATATATATATATATATATATATATATATATATATATATATGCATATATACACACATATATATATATATATATATATATATATATATATATATATATATATATATATAGATATATGCACACACACACACACACACATATATATATATATATATATATATATATATATATATATATATATGCATGTATATACACATATGCATATATATATACATACATATATATGTATATATATATATATATATATATATATATATATATATATATATATATATATATATATATATATATATATATATATATATGCATGTATATACACATATGCATATATATATACATACATATATATGTGTATATATATATATATATATATATATATATATATATATATATATATATATATATATATATATATATATATAATCCACGTACATGGATTAGTGGAGATTTTGACCTCAAGCCCAATATCAATTAATTTTCTTTTATTTAATTATATTTGATTGAAAAAAACGGAACTGAAATACAGTTCGCACCCAGACTTTTGCTACCTTCAGTCCTCGTGTGGAGAGGAGAGTGACATATTATCCCATAAAAAAGTATTGGGTCATTTTACGAACAAAGCTTTATTATTATTTGAAGAATAAATAACATTTACTTACTATGCATAGAATATTATCATTTTAAATGGTTTAAAGCTAAGGCTATTTTTTTCTGTTGGATCCCTTGGGCTTTTTGCATCCTGTTTTACCAATTAGGGTTGTAACTTGTAACTTGTAACTTGGCTAGTATTAAGTATAATAATTATTATGAAAAGGAGATATTTCCTTATGTAACCAACATTTGATATTAATATTATCGATATATATCCTGTTGGTGTTTTAATCACCAAAAATAAAGTGAGTGATATTTTGATTGGAACGGATTTCCTTAGAACTTCTTAGAAGTTCCAGGTTACGGTGACTACCCCAAAAATATTTTAATGAATCTAAATATTGCTTACAACTATGGAAATTTTTCATATTCTTACCATTCAAAGCTATAAATTTCTGTATATGAAAATATATTATTTTTTTTATTTTTAGATTTATATGAAATATAAAAAGAGTAATTTATAAATGATCAAATACTTTTATTTTGTGATAATTGTCAACATCGGCCTTTCTTCCAATAAGCTGGGCTGTCATAAGGTCAGCTATCACATTATAAAGAAGTACTCATTTCTATACGATATTATATTTTCATTGTACTAATTCTAAGTTTGAACTGAATTCAGTTATTTTAGTCACATTCGAATAAAGACAGAAATAATTGATATTGGACATAAGAGAAGAAACTGGACACATTACTTTGAATGTAGAAAAAACTTTTGGGAAAGAGATGAAATGAAAACAGGCAAAGAAATTATCATAATTGTATCATTTATATAAGTTTGTTGAGGCTTTATTCATAATAGATTGGAATATCAAAAGTGGAATGCAGATCAGCTTCAGAATTCTTTACAATGAAACCAGAATAATGTTTAGGGATGTTTACTTCTTTATGGGTGACATTGTTGGTCTAATGACAGTCCAGACTCTTTGTACCTTCACTCCTCGCGTCGAGAGAAGAGAGGTATTTTATTCCATATAGAAAATATTGAGGCATTTTGCGAAAAAGATTTATTAATCTTTAAAGAATAAATAATATTTATTCACTGTGCATAGAACAGTATTATTTTAAATGGCTTCAATATAAGAATTTTCCATAGTTGATCATAATATTGAGAATTAAAAAACTTTTTCTTATTGGTAGTTAACATTTCTTGGCCTGTGCATTGATTTTTTATAAAGTCTGTACCTTTATTTTTGGTGTTTTTAACACAATGAATTCATATCTCTTCCAAAAATGAAGACTATCTTCCTTACCCTTGAAGAGAATACTAGACTACTAATATTTATTTCTGTTACATGATAGGTCTGTTACATTTATAATGTTAAGGAAGGTTAAATATTATGATATGATTAGCATTGCAACATCTGAATTCCATGGGATTTTCCTTTGAAGAGAAAGGGGTAATTTTTTTTTTCACTATACATATGGCTTAAATTTTCCATTTCCCTTCCAATGTACTTTATTTAATTGACAAGGAAAATGGAATATTTTAAGAGCAGTAACAATATTGAAATAAGTATTTCCTTTAAAAGATATAAAAACTTGAACAAAACATAGTGTGTCCGTGTGTACTCTCAGCCAAGAGAACTCTAACCCAAGACAGTAGAAGACCATGGTACAGAGGCTATGGCGATACCCAAGACTAGAGAACAATGGTTTGATTTTGACGTATCCTTCTCTTAGAAGAGCTGCTTACCAAAGCGGAAGATTCTCTTCTAACCTTTCCAAGAGGAAAATAGCCACTGAACAAGGTGTGTAATCTTCAATGGGGAAAGTTCCCCAGACTCCTAAGTCCAGTTTGGAGGGAACTGGACCTATAAAGGTGGCAATGAGACGTCGAACTGGAACGTCATCTTTGCTTATGCAGTGAACAGCACAGTCAATGTTGCTGCACGTCGTTGCAATGGAGATTGGCATCGATACAGGATACCTGGTGATGACAGCTTTCTTCCTGATAAAAGCAGGATCCAGCATTGTTAAGGTGGGGGTCTTCCTGAAGGAATCTGGCTGTCTCAACGTCCTTGGGGTAGATGATAAGATCACCTTTCCTATTGGGTCTTGCAGTGAGTTGCATGCCTGGCTTGGCAGCCATGGCAGCCACAGAGGCAAAGGAGAGCTCGTGGTCCATCTGTGAAAGCCGAAACTTCGGCAGAGGTTTCTTTGGCTGTGTAGCTGGTATGTTCTCTGTAATGGCAGTGGCTTCTTGCAGGAGTGTTGTAAGGCAATCTGTGCAGTTGCAGTCCGCGAAATGGGCCCCCTGTTCGGTTTCCATGGCATTGGAGGAGTCAGGCACGTAGGTTGAAGGGTTGACTTCTGCTGCACTCGACTGCAGAGGAGTTGTAGGGACAGACAAGGACGAGTCTGTGCTCTCAGTCCTTGGAGTCACAGTTGGCGATGATGGGGCTGGTACTGGCACTGATGAAGGATCTTCAGGAGTCTTCCTTCTCTTGGGAGGGGGTTTACTCTCTTCCTTGGCAGCTGCTTCTTGCGCTTTCACTTGGTTCTTGAACTTAATAAGTTTGTCAGAGGCGTCTTTGCACCCCTCACATCTACATCTGATATGGTGATTAAACACATCTGGGTCTGTAATATCAGCGGTGTGTTCTGCTATGATGTTAAACATGTAAGCTCGGCGCTGCTGGTATGACACAGCTATCACAGTCACAGGCTAGATCGTTGAAATAGTCTTCACAATGTCTGCTGGCTTTTGGATAATATCTCCATCCCGAATTTCCCAAATGAAAAACGGACATTGTGGCAAAACTCTACGGGGGTTGCAGTGAAATTTTCACTCAGAGGTTGTCCAGGTGATGAACCCTGTGGATGTTCCCGATGAGAACGTTTGTATTTACTGTCAATATTTGATGCTACTTTTAGTCCAAATGGAAGAGATCATTGGTTAAATGTTCTACTTTTAAAAGGAATTGAGAACAGGGAAGCAAAATACCCTAGAGTAACCTATATAGTCCTTTGAAGATTTACAGTGTTGAATGACTTTACACTCCTTACTTTACTTTACTTTAAGGGTTGCTTTTCTATTCCTGTGCAGCAGGGGAACAACCCTATTATCTACAGGACCTTCACAGTCATTCTATTTTATGCATTCTAAGCGAGATTGTTGATTTAAGGACAGTTCAGGCTCTCGGTACCTTCAGTCCGTGCGTGAAGAGTAGAGAGGCGTATTATCCCATA
>NC_090741.1:34580357-34582857 GCF_036898095.1 Palaemon carinicauda | reverse complement strand
TGCTCAAGCTCGCTCTCCACCCAATCTAGGACCAAAGAGGGCCAGGCAAGGGCTGCTGATGACTCAGCATATAGAAGTTCTGCCTGTAGCCAAACAGATGTTCGCCGAAATGGAGGAAATGGGCTTTTGCCAAAAGGCCTCCAGCCCATGGTCGTCACCCTTACACATCGTTCTGAAGAAAGACGGCTCTCTCCGTCCGTGCGGGGATTACAGGTGCTTGAACCTGTTAACAGAACCGGATCACTACCCCCTACCAAACATTGCCGACGTGACCTCCTACCTGTACAAAGCAAAGGTTTTCTCTACGCTCGACCTCCTGAAGGGGTATTATCAGGTGCCTATGAACCCAGAAGACATCCCCAAGACTGCCATCACCACTCCGTTTGGTACATACACCTTCATTACTCCTGTTTTGACCTTCGTAGCGCTGGGGCCACGTTTCAACGTCTCATGGATGGCATCTTAGGGGACCTCCCTTTCTGTGTATGTTATGTGGACGACATACTTGTGTTCTCCTCAAAAGAGGAACACCTCCGTCACCTGCGCATCGTGCTCGACCGCCTGCAACAAAATGGCCTTGTAGTCCGGTACGACAAGTGTACCTTTAGCGCCAATGAAGTGTCGTTCTTAGGGAACTGCATCACTCCTGAAGGAGTCCATACCCTCCCTGAGAAGGTAGCAGCCGTTCAGAACTTCCCTGCGCCCTCAACCGTCAAAGCTCTGCAGGAATTCTTGGGCATGATCAGCTATTATCACCTTTTTCTGCCAGCCATTGCCGCCACTCTTGCTCCCATGTACGCCTCCCTCAAGGGCAAGCCAAAGGACCTGAAGTGGGGTCCCCTTCAAGAAGCAGACTTCTGCAATGCAAAGAAGGCCCTATAATCTGCTGCGGCTCTTATTTTTCCTATCCCACATGCCCCTCTCCTTCTCTCCACCGATGCCAACGACGTCGCTGTTGGTGCAGTACTCAAGCAGATGGTCAACGGCTCAACCCGCCCATTGGCCTTCTTCAGCAGAAAACTGTCCAAGGCAGAATAGAGTTATTCTACCTTCGATCGAGAATTGCTGGCGGTGCACTTGGCTGTCCGTCACTTTCGCCATTTCTTAGAAGGTACGCCCTTCGTCATTCGCACAGACCACATGCCTCTGGTGCACGTCTTTACTCGACAGTCTGATGCCTGGTCCGCCCGGCAACGCCTACATCTCTCTGCCGTGGCTGAATAAAATTGCACCCTTCAATACATCCCTGGGAAAATAAATCCCGTTGCCGATGCCCTGTCAAGAAACACGTTGGCTGCTGTTCAACTGGGATTGGATTACAACGCCCTGGCTGAAGCCCAATGACAGGATCCAGAGTATCAAGCATGTAGGACATCCTGCACGTCCCTCCGTTGGGAAGACTTCCCCCTCGAAGACTCCAACACCACCCTCCTCTGTGACGTCAGTACTGGTAGACCGCGACCTTGGATTCCTGCTCCCATGCACCGACAGGTGTTTGATTTCGTTCACGGCCTTTCACATCCCTCGTGCCGTACTACTGCACAGCTGCTGAAGGCAAAGTTCATTTGGCACGGCATTTCTAAGGATGCTAAGGATTGGGTCCGCGCCTGTACTTCTTACCAAACTTACTAAGTACATCGACACACGGATTCAGGAGTGGGCACCTTTCCTCAACCTCAGCGTCGTTTCGCACACATTCATGTCGACGTTGTAGGCCCCCTACCCACATCACAAGGACATTGTTACCTGTTTACCGTCATCGACCGCTCCACTCGTTGGCCTGAAGCCATTCCCATGGAAACTGCAACGTCCGCCTCATGTACATCTGCCTTACTCTCTGGATGGATTTTAAGATTTGGTATCCCTGAGCATATTACTTCTGACAGGGGAACCACTTTCACCTCTCAATTGGGGACATCATTACCGAATCTCCTGGGCATCACCCTAAATATTTTATTGAATGTGCTTTACAAAAAGCACAAAGAACTTTTTATTCTGCAACTCCGAAAATAGCTTTTAATAATGATAATGTGCTCGTTTTACCATAAAAGGACCTCCAAGTTTTTGCAAGAATTATAATATTAATGTTGTTTTTAAATTTTCAAATGCACTAAAAAGCATACTAATAAGGAATTCTTCCAAAGTTTCTCAGGGCTGCATTTACGGGGTTCCTTGCATGAACTGCAAGTGTTTTTATCTCGGACAATCTGGGAAGGGATTGGACACCAGAATTAAACAACACAAATATAGTGTGAGAACGGGACAAATCTTGAATGTTTTGTTTTTACACATTAATAATTTTAATCACATTATTCATTGGGAGGGGGCAAAAGTTGTTTTATATTGTAATAATATAACTCGTAGAAATATAATTGAATCTGCTTTTATCAAATATCACAGTGACTTAATGAATGTAAGCCAGGGTATGTACAAACTGTACCCATTCATTGTTAACGAGATTTGTAAGATTGTTTCTTTTTAATCACCTGTTGAACTGTTC
>NC_090741.1:34545357-34577857 GCF_036898095.1 Palaemon carinicauda | reverse complement strand
AATAAAAATAATGTATATAGGCTATTTGCATCTATATCAGTGAGGAGTCTTGTAAAAGAAAGTATACAAAGAAGAAGAACAGCCAACTCTTAGTGAAGACACTGGACAGTGTTCCCTATGATCCATTGTGGTATAGCCTACGAAGTTTGCAGGAAAGGGTTTGCACCAACGCATAGGATGGAGTATATTGTCAAGAAGAAGAAGAAGAAGAAGGCTTCTCTGATCAGCGCATTAGAAAACTTTTACAGCTCTTCTAAACTTCGCGACTGAACGTAAGTGTGACCACTCTTCTTTTGCTTGGTTCATTATTATTATTATTGATTCTTTTCTTGTTAGTTTTAACATTTATCAATTTATTTTATCATTATCAATATCATTTTCTTGTTTGTGTCCTTATAATGTATGTAATTAGCGTCAACATTACCGTACTTTTTGTCACCTTAAGCATTGTTGTTCATCTATCATGAGATCAATCGTGTTTGGAATTTCTACAGGACTTAAACATTCATATAAACCTAACCTGACGCAAATAATAATGGCCTGACTCAGCTATTTAGTACTTTTGTCATCAATCCTACAATTGGTCATGAATTCAATCATGTGCTTGGTTAATCTAGGGGACCTAAATTTATATTAACCTAACCTGATGCAAATAATAATGGGCTGACTGAGTTATTCAGTACTTTTGTTATCAATCTTACTATCAATCATGCGATCAATCATGTGCTTGGTTAATCTAGGGTACCTAAACATTCATATTAACCTAACCTAATACTAATAATAAAGGGCTGACAGGGTTATTTAGTACTTTTGTCATCAATTTTAAATTCAATCATGCGATCAATCATGTGCCATGCTATCAATCATGTGACTGGTTAATCTATGGGAATGAGAGATTCATATTAACATAACCTGATGCAAATAATAATGGGCTAACTGAGTTATTTAGTACATTTGTCATCAATCCTACGATTGATCATGCAATCAATCATGTACTTGGTTAATCTAGGGGACCTAAACATTCATATTAACCTAACCTGATGCAAATAATAATGGTCTGACTCAGTTATCTAGTACTTTTGTCATCAATCTTACAATCGATCAATCATGTGCTTGGTTAATCTAATGTAGTTGAATCTGTAGAATTTCAAAAGTTTAAACTTGCAGGCATTTTATTTATATCAAACAGGCTGACATAAATTTTCATAGTTCATACATGAAAGATTTATTTTAACTTTTTTGAAATATTCTATTTTAATTGTTCATTACTTTTATCAGATAGCTTATTAATTCCCTTGTTTCCTTCCCTCACGGGGCTATTTTCCCTGCTGGAGTCCGTGTGCATAAAGCATCCATATTTTCCAAATAGGGCTGTAGCTTAGCTTGTAATATAATATATTCGTCTCCGTCGCTATAATGTAGTAGGTCTACAGACCAACGCCATCTTGCAAAATATAGTGGGCCTACTGATCATCTCGCCTATAAATGGAATGGTCATTATATTGCCAACTTGAAGGATTTGGTATCAATCATGTATGGAACCCATATAACCATTATTCTCAAAGCTTAGATTTTGCCTTCGGAAGTTTACATTATTCATTTGTTTTTATTTACCAAGTTGTTTATGTATTTTTAAGTAGAGGAAGCAAATATTTTACTCAAATTTTAAGAAATTTAATGTTCATAAGTTTTACTAGAATTCTAATGGCTACTTTCTAGGCTATATACTACGTTAGTGGTAATCTACACTATAAGTTTTTTTCTATTTCCTCAACTTGGAGTTCCAATTTTACCCTTTTTATGACTTTTCTGGCCTATACATGGTGAAAAAATCATAGCTCAAATCATCATGATATGACACCCAATATCTGTGATATTTTCTCCACAAATTCTTTAATCACAATTTTGTTTTAACAGCTATAATGTCCTTTCATTCTCAATCATTTTGACTTGCAACATTTCAACCAACTCATTACCATTATCAGTACTTCCAAGATCCCAAGTCTTTTAAAGAAAATATCTAAAGGGAAATGATTAGCAGAACATAGTTTTAATAACCCCACATACCTTATGCAATGGAGAGTGTGGTTGTCCTCTTCCAGCCAAGGGCTGGAATAGCTCTCGTGGACCTTGGAGTCCACCCAAGCCTTCTTGTGGCTTAAAGGTTCGTGAAGCCTGTATTAAACGTGTAAAATTGGGGATTAAGAAAATAAGGCATATATGTAGCAGATTATAGTGTAGTGATTGGTGATAGGGAAGGGAATGATGTGAGATATTAAGGCGAAAATAAAGAATGCTGGATAGAAGGTGAAAACAATATATAGTAGTTCACACAAGGAAAATTAAAAGATTATGTGTACATGTAGAAATGAAAACTTAAATAAGAAATATTCCAATAAATCTTACATGCAACCTTGGAAGAGAGTAGTAAGACCATTTCTTTTTTATATTATCTTCCCTTTATTTTCCTGAATAATCCCGTAAATTCTTGATTTTCAAAAAAGGAGCTTATTGCAGAACTGTTTTTCAAGGTCAGGAACAATAATATTTTCGAGAGAATTTTCATTACAATGTACTAATCATGGTGTTACTCTGTCTCCTAACACACCTTTGAACTAATCAAACGGCAAACATATAATTGGATTATTATGATTCATTACTTAATTCATTAAGATCAAAGCTCCCTAACTCAGGAGTCTCATCGAGGATAAGGTACTAATCACGAAATACTGTAAGTTTGAATAACCAATCTTAAGGAATCCATGATGCAAGTAATATCAAATCTCAAGTAACAAGAAGCAACCTCTCCTTCACTTACAGTGAAGCTTACACTTCATAGGAAATGGCTTGTTTTCCTTTTTAGCTTTTCTTCTTTGTTTTTCATTTTAGTGAAAAGATGAAATTGTAAATCTATGAACGTGAGAAACAAGCATTATGTAAATTTCAGAGTTTGTGGTAGCCTATAGGAAACGACACTGTATGACGATCTTTTGGACTGGGATTCCAAACCCGCTGATGTTCGATAGTTTCTTTTAGTGTCCGCAACATACGTATTCTTATGAGCTAAGGATGGGGGCCCCTCCCTGGTTCTAGTTTGGGTGTGAGAGGGGGCTTGGGTGCTGATATGTATATATGGTCAGTCTCTTAGGCATTGTCCTGGTCGACCACTTCGACGCTTATATGTATAAATGGTCAGTCTCTAGGGCATTGTCCTGGTAGACCACTTTGGTGCTAATATGTATATATGATCAATCTCTAGGGCATTTTCTTGCTATGCCACTTCGGCGCTGATATGTATAAATTGTCAGTCTCTGGGTCATTGTCTTGGTAGGCCATTGTCACTGTTCCTTACCTCTGCCATTCAAGAGTGACATTTAAACCTTCAAACAGTTCAATGGCCTTAACTACGAACATCAAAACTGAACATGTCAAGTTCTGGCCTCCCATGGAGTATCCACTTGGCCATCTGGTCTCCGCAGCCACCGCTCAGTCTCATGCCATAACTGTTGAATCCACAGCAGTGAAAGAATCCTTCCACATTTGGGTCCTCTCCTGGTGTAAAGAAAGTTTTTGATTCACATAGATTTATCCTTTTTTATAAATTCTTATTTGTGAAAGGAAGAGTTATTTTCATCATGAACGATTTCTTTGTGACTGCTTTTAAATATTTATGAAGGGAACACTATTTTTAGTAAATCATTATAACTATGAGCTTTGAGAAGAAGACGATCTGAAACTCCTTGAAATCTAAAATGAAAGATGTATAAAGAAATAGTGAATAGGGAAAATTGTCTTAATATCCAAAAACCTAACATGGTTCTATTGTAACCTCAAACAGAACCCACCATGACAGGATCATGGTCTGGGGTGAAGCTCTCAAGGCCAGAGATGGTCGACTTTATTCCTGTGTGTTCTAGAACTGGAACACGTTTAATAGCTCCCTCAAGAAGTTCACCAAATGCGTCCCAGTTTAGTTCATAAAGATGGAAAGGCGAGTCTTTCACTAGCTGTAATAGAAAGAGCAGATGGATTCTGTAATTTATAGACTTGTCTTCCAAAAGGATATCATATGGCTGTAATCAAAAGTAAGGGACCCTAGAAAGTATAATTTTATTTGGTCGTATCTAGTAGCTCATGAACTCGGCTCCGATACTGTCTGAAATATTTATGCTATTACCATCACTATATTGCTCCAATATTTTAAGGGAAATTGAATAATAGAAATTAAAACCAACTTTTAAATTCAAGTCTTAGCAGGAACCAATACTCAATGTTTTGCTTGTAAGCAATATTTTCTTTCTTCATTTTATTCTGATTTCTACTTTACTGTATATGATAGGATTCCCTCAGGATTTCTATTATAAATAGTTTATTAAAGTTATTGAAGAGTCATATCAAGGAAACATTCAGTGCTACGAAATGTTTGGAGTAGTTTTAACAGCACTTTCTTGAAGAAAAAGTTGAACATGTCATGAGTGAATTTGAAAATGTATAATAGACCTTTCAGCAAGTAGATCACAGCATAAGCAAAAAAGAAATTTCCTATTAACAAAGTAATAATATGGTCCAAAAACTCACTTCTTTGGCCCAGACAGGGCTAGTTTCAAATCCTCCGATTGCCAAGGCGTCCCCCTGTAACTTGAGGTAGGAGCTAGATTTAGCATCACGTAGATTGGGCAAGCCCTCGATACCAGGAATTTTTTCGGATACTACATATGAATGCTCTAACACTACCAGCGGTAGGTGGAGACCAACCATTTGTGCAATGTTGTTACCCCATCCACCTGAAAAAAAATATATGAAATTAATATCTACAAGGATAAGGAAACAGAAGATGTGACCCTAACTAGATTTCTACTGCCAAACTTTTATACCTATATATAGACCATGAGAGGTGTTGCAAGCTTCATTTGAAAAAAATGGAGATGAGGTCTTCAGAAGTCATTTGGAATTCGGAGCCGAGCCGTTCATAACTGCTCCAAGTAGTTTCTGTTCTGAAGTCAGTCAGAACTCCACTCTAAGTCAACAATAATTTCTTTTGAAGCCTTTTGGAAATCCGGAAATGTTTTCTTCCGAAGTCGTTCGGAGAGTTTGTTCTGGAGTCATTCAGAACGTCATGGTAAGTCTATGGTTAGTTCTTCTGAAACCATTTGGAAATTCGAGAAAGTTTTCTTCCGAAGTCGTTCCGAGATTTTCTTTCTGGAGTCATTCAGAACGCCATAGTAAGTCTATGGTTCTTTCTTCTGAAGCTATTTGGAAATCCGAAAAAGTTTTCTGCCGAAGTCGTTCTAGAGATTTTGTTCTGGAGTCATTCAGAACTCCATGCTAAGTCTATGGGTAATTCTTCTGAAGCCATTTGGAAATCCGGGAAAGTTTTCTTCCGAAGCCGTTTAGGACCTTCTCCCATTTCAAATGGCCGTAGTAACTCATCCTTATCATCACCATAATAATAATAATAATGATAATAATAATAATAATAATAATAATAATAATAATAATAATAATAATAAACAATATGTGACTTTCTTTAAAAACTAGTCAGAAAGTTCTGAAGACGTTCAAGAACTGTGTGTTTGTGTGTGTGTGTGTGGGTCATCAGCCGTGACTAGTCCACTACAGAACAACGTCTGTTTATGGTCTTTTTATGCCAGTTTATGTCCCCAAATTTTCTAAGACATTGTCAATCATTGATATTGAGTTCACTGATGATCCTCAACTCACCACATCGAGTGGCAGGATACTATTATTGGGTTTATTTATCGTGAAACAGCTCATTTACAAGTGTCAACAGACTACGTATTCTACAGGCTCCAATTTTCTGTGTCCGATAGCGATGATATTGACATTGATAAAGAATACAACTTACCTCGTGGTGCTGGGGCAAGTGATAACACATCAGGAAGTGTTATGGACGAGATCTTCGAAATTAAAAGCTCTAGTGATTGTGTTGGGGCTAATGAGACACCAAACTTTCCAAAACGACCCCGGAAAGTGAATGAAAAAAGTGATTGATCAGTTTACCGTAATAAAAATTCAGTTTTCAATGCAGGGCTTAAAGAACTTTGTCCCCAGTGTAAACATAGTTGCTTTGAGCAAGTCATTATGGAAAATATGAATGATATTTTTGTATATTTATTGTGCCCAGGGTGATATTAAAATAAAAAATGTATATAGGCTACTTGCATTTATATCAGTGAGGAGTCTTGTAAAAGAAAGTATACAAAGAAGAAGAAAAGCCAACTCATAGTGAAGACATTGTTCCCTATGATACATTGTGGTATAGTTTGCGCCAACGCCTAGGATGTAGTATATTGTCAAGAAGAAGAGGAAAAAGAAGAAGAAGGCTTCTCTGATCATCGCATTACAAAACTTTTACCAGCTCTTCTAAACTTCGCGACTGAACGTAAGTGTGACCACTGTTCTTTTGCATGCTTTATTATTATTATTATTATTATTATTATTATTATTATTATTATTATTATTATTATTATTATTATTATTGGTTCTTTTCCTGTTAGTTTTAACATTATCAATTCATTTTATTATTATCAATATCCTTATATTGAATGTAATTAGTGCCAACTGTTTGTCAAC
This sequence comes from Palaemon carinicauda, assembly GCF_036898095.1. Lineage (NCBI taxonomy): Eukaryota > Metazoa > Arthropoda > Malacostraca > Decapoda > Palaemonidae > Palaemon > Palaemon carinicauda. The sequence goes on along the minus strand of NC_090741.1, from coordinate 34,571,263 downwards.
CTTAGCATTGTTGTTCATATATCATGCTATCAATCGTGTTTGGACTTTCTACGGACTTGAACTTTCTTATTAACCTAACCTGATGCAAATAATAAGGGGCTGACTGAGTTATATAGTATTTTTGTCATCAATCTTACAATCAATCATGTGCATGGTTGATCTAGGGGACCTAAATTCATATTAACCTAACCTGATGCAAATAATATTGAGCTGAGTTATTTAATACTTTTGTCATCAATCTTACAATCAATCATGCGATCAATCATGTTCTTGGTTAATCTAGGGGACCCAAACATTCATATTAACCTAACGTAATGCAAATAATAATGGGCTGACTGAGTTATCTAGTACTTTTGTCATCAATCTTACAATCGATCATGCAATCAATCTTTTGCCATGCAATCAATCATGTGCTTGGTTACTATTGTGGATATAAACATTTATATGAACCTAACCTGATGCAAAAGATAATGGCCTGACTAAGTTATTTAGTACTTTTGTTGTCATTCTTACAATCGATCATGCAATCAACCATGTGCCATGCTTTCAGTCATGTGACTGGTTAATCTATGGGACTTAAACATTCATGTAATGCTAATCTGATGCAATTATTAATGGTTTGACTGAGTTACTTAGTACTTTTGTCGTTATTCTCACAATCGATTATGCGATCAACCATGTGCCATGCTTTCAGTCATGTGACTGGTTAATCTAGGGGACTTAAACATTCATGTAAAGCTAACCTGATGCAATTAATAATGGCCTGACTGAGTTACTTAGTACTTTTGTCGTCATTCTTACAATCGATCATGCGATCAACCATGTGCCATGCTATCAATCATGTGACTTGTTAATCTAAGGGACTTGAACATTCACGTAAAGCTAACCTGATGCAATTAATAGTGGCCTGACTGAGGTACTTAGTGCTTTTTTCGGCAATTTTACAATCGATCATGCGATCAACCTTGTGCCATGCTATCAATCATGTGACTGGTTAATCTAAGGGACTTAAACATTCATGTAAAGCTAACCTGATGCAATTATTAATGGCTTGACTGAGTTACTTAGTACTTTTGTCGTTATTCTTACAATCGATCATGCGATCAACCATGTGCCATGCTTTCAGTCATGTGACTGGTTAATCTAGGGGACTTAAACATTCATGTAAAGCTAACCTGATGCAATTAATAATGGCCTGACTGAGTTACTTAGTACTTTTTTCGGCAATCTTACAATCGATCATGCGATCAACCTTGTGCCATGCTATCAATCATGTGACTGGTTAATTTAAGGGACTTAAACATTCATGTAAAGCTAATCTGATGCAATTATTAATGGCTTGACTGAGTTACTTAGTAGTTTTGTCGTTATTCTTACAATCGATCATGCGATCAACCATGTGCCATGCTTTCAGTCATGTGACTGGTTAATCTAGGGGACTTAAACATTCATGTAAAGCTAACCTGATGCAATTCATAATGGCCTGACTGAGTTACTTAGTACTTTTTTCGGCAATCTTACAATCGATCATAAGATCAACCATGTGCCATGCTTTCAATCATGTGACTGGTTAATGTAGGGGACTTAAACATTCATTAAAGGCTAACCTGATGCAATTGATAATGGCTTGACTGAGTTACTTAGTACTTTTGTCGTCATTCTTACAATCGATCATGCGATCAACCATGTACCATGCTATCAATCATGTGACTTGTTAATCTAAGGGACTTAAACATTCATGTAAAGCTAATCTGATGCAATTATTAATGGCTTGACTGAGTTACTTAGTACTTTTGTCGTTATTCTTACAATCGATCATGCAATCAACCATGTGCCATGCTTTCAGTCATGTGACTGGTTAATCTATGGGACTTAAACATTCATGTAAAGCTAACCTGAGCAATTAATAATGGCCTGACTGAGTTACTTAGTACTTTTTTCGGCAATCTTACAATCAATCATGCGATCAACCTTGTATCATGCTATCAATCATGTGACTGGTTAATCTATGGGACTTAAACATTCATGTAAAGCTAATCTGATGCAATTAATAATGGCCTGACTGAGTTACTTAGTACTTTTGTCGTTATTCTTACAATCGATCATGCGATCAACCATGTGCCATGCTTTCAGTCATGTGACTGGTTAATCTAGGGGACTTAAACATTCATGTAAAGCTAACCTGATGCAATTAATAATGGCCTGACTGAGTTACTTAGTACTTTTTTCGGCAATCTTACAATCTATCATGCGATCAACCTTGTGCCATGCTATCAATCATGTGACTGGTTAATTTAAGGGACTTAAACATTCATGTAAAGCTAATCTGATGCAATTATTAATGGCTTGACTGAGTTACTTAGTAGTTTTGTCGTTATTCTTACAATCGATCATGCAATCAACCATGTGCCATGCTTTCAGTCATGTGACTGGTTAATCTATGGGACTTAAACATTCATGTAAAGCTAACCTGAGCAATTAATAATGGCCTGACTGAGTTACTTAGTACTTTTTTCGGCAATCTTACAATCGATCATGCGATCAACCTTGTGCCATGCTATCAATCATGTGACTGGTTAATCTATGGGACTTAAACATTCATGTAAAGCTAATCTGATGCAATTAATAATGGCCTGACTGAGTTACTTAGTACTTTTGTCGTTATTCTTACAATCGATCATAAGATCAACCATGTGCCATGCTTTCAGTCATGTGACTTGTTAATCTAAGGGACTTAAACATTCACGTAAAGCTAACCTGATGCAATTAATAGTGGCCTGACTGAGTTACTTAGTATTTTTTCGGCAATCTTACAATCGATCATGCGATCAACCTTGTGCCATGCTATCAATCATGTGACTGGTTAATCTAAGGGACTTAAACATTCATGTAAAGCTAACCTGATGCAATTATTAATGGCTTGACTGAGTTACTTAGTACTTTTGTCGTTATTCTTACAATCGATCATGTGATCAACCATGTGCCATGCTTTCAGTCATGTGACTGGTTAATCTAGGGGACTTAAACATTCATGTAAAGCTAACCTGATGCAATTAATAATGGCCTGACTGAGTTACTTAGTACTTTTTTCGGCAATCTTACAATCGATCATGCGATCAACCTTGTGCCATGCTATTAATCATGTGACTGGTTAATCTAAGGGACTTAAACATTCATGTAAAGCTAATCTGATGCAATTATTAATGGCTTGACTGAGTTACTTAGTACTTTTGTCGTTATTCTTACAATCGATCATGCAATCAACCATGTTCCATGCTTTCAGTCATGTGACTGGTTAATCTATGGGACTTAAACATTCATGTAAAGCTAACCTGAGCAATTAATAATGGCCTGACTGAGTTACTTAGTACTTTTTTCGGCAATCTTACAATCAATCATGCGATCAACCTTGTGTCATGCTATCAATCATGTGACTGGTTAATCTATGGGACTTAAACATTCATGTAAAGCTAACCTGATGCAATTAATAATGGCCTGACTGAGTTACTTAGTACTTTTGTCGTTATTCTTACAATCGATCATGCGATCAACCATGTGCCATGCTTTCAGTCATGTGACTGGTTAATCTAGGGGACTTAAACATTCATGTAAAGCTAACCTGATGCAATTAATAATGGCCTGACTGAGTTACTTAGTACTTTTTTCGGCAATCTTACAATCGATCATGCGATCAACCTTGTGCCATGCTATCAATCATGTGACTGGTTAATTTAAGGGACTTAAACATTCATGTAAAGCTTATCTGATGCAATTATTAATGGCTTGACTGAGTTACTTAGTAGTTTTGTCATTATTCTTACAATCGATCATGCAATCAACCATGTGCCATGCTTTCAGTCATGTAACTGGTTAATCTATGGGACTTAAACATTCATGTAAAGCTAACATAATGCACTTAATAATGGCCGGACTGAGTTACTAAGTACTTTTTTCGGCAATCTTACAATCGATCATGCGATCAACCTTGTGTCATGCCATCAATCATGTGACTGGTTAATCTAGGGGACTTAAACATTCATGTAAAGCTAATCTGATGCAATTAATAATGGCCTGACTGAGTTACTTAGTACTTTTGTCGTTATTCTTACAATCGATTATGCGATCAACCATGTGCCATGCTATCAGTCATGTGACTGGTTAATCTAGGGGACTTAAACATTCATGTAATGCTAATTTGATGCAATTAATAATGGCCTGACTGAGTTACTTAGTACTTTTTTCGGCAATCTTACAATCGATCATGCGATCAACCTTGTGCCATGCTATCAATCATGTGACTGGTTAATTTAAGGGACTTAAACATTCATGTAAAGCTAATCTGATGCAATTATTAATGGCTTGACTGAGTTACTTAGTAGTTTTGTCGTTATTCTTACAATCGATCATGCAATCAACCATGTGCCATGCTTTCAGTCATGTGACTGGTTAATCTATGGGACTTAAACATTCATGTAAAGCTAACCTGAGCAATTAATAATGGCCTGACTGAGTTATTTAGTACTTTTTTCGGCAATCTTACAATCGATCATGCGATCAACCTTGTGCCATGCTATCAATCATATGACTGGTTAATCTATGGGACTTAAACATTCATGTAAAGCTAACCTGATGCAATTAATAATGGCCTGACTGAGTTACTTAGTACTTTTGTCGTTATTCTTACAATCGATCATAAGATCAACCATGTGCCATGCTTTCAGTCATGTGACTTGTTAATCTAAGGGACTTAAACATTCACGTAAAGCTAACCTGATGCAATTAATAGTGGCCTGACTGAGTTACTTAGTATTTTTTCGGCAATCTTACAATCGATCATGCGATCAACCTTGTGCCATGCTATCAATCATGTGACTGGTTAATCTAAGGGACTTAAACATTCATGTAAAGCTAACCTGATGCAATTATTAATGGCTTGACTGAGTTACTTAGTACTTTTGTCGTTATTCTTACAATCGATCATGTGATCAACCATGTGCCATGCTTTCAGTCATGTGACTGGTTAATCTAGGGGACTTAAACATTCATGTAAAGCTAACCTGATGCAATTAATAATGGCCTGACTGAGTTACTTAGTACTTTTTTCGGCAATCTTACAATCGATCATGCGATCAACCTTGTGTCATGCTATTAATCATGTGACTGGTTAATCTAAGGGACTTAAACATTCATGTAAAGCTAATCTGATGCAATTATTAATGGCTTGACTGAGTTACTTAGTACTTTTGTCGTTATTCTTACAATCGATCATGCAATCAACCATGTGCCATGCTTTCAGTCATGTGACTGGTTAATCTATGGGACTTAAACATTCATGTAAAGCTAACCTGAGCAATTAATAATGGCCTGACTGAGTTACTTAGTACTTTTTTCGGCAATCTTACAATCAATCATGCGATCAACCTTGTGTCATGCTATCAATCATGTGACTGGTTAATCTATGGGACTTAAACATTCATGTAAAGCTAATCTGATGCAATTAATAATGGCCTGACTGAGTTACTTAGTACTTTTGTCGTTATTCTTACAATCGATCATGCGATCAACCATGTGCCATGCTTTCAGTCATGTGACTGGTTAATCTAGGGGACTTAAACATTCATGTAAAGCTAACCTGATGCAATTAATAATGGCCTGACTGAGTTACTTAGTACTTTTTTCGGCAATCTTACAATCGATCATGCGATCAACCTTGTGCCATGCTATCAATCATGTGACTGGTTAATTTAAGGGACTTAAACATTCATGTAAAGCTTATCTGATGCAATTATTAATGGCTTGACTGAGTTACTTAGTAGTTTTGTCGTTATTCTTACAATCGATCATGCAATCAACCATGTGCCATGCTTTCAGTCATGTGACTGGTTAATCTATGGGACTTAAACATTCATGTAAAGCTAACCTGATGCAATTAATAATGGCCGGACTGAGTTACTAAGTACTTTTTTCGGCAATCTTACAATCGATCATGCGATCAACCTTGTGTCATGCCATCAATCATGTGACTGGTTAATCTAGGGGACTTAAACATTCATGTAAAGCTAATCTGATGCAATTAATAATGGCCTGACTGAGTTACTTAGTACTTTTGTCGTTATTCTTACAATCGATTATGCGATCAACCATGTGCCATGCTATCAGTCATGTGACTGGTTAATCTAGGGGACTTAAACATTCATGTAATGCTAATTTGATGCAATTAATAATGGCCTGACTGAGTTACTTAGTACTTTTGTTGTTATTCTTACAATCGATCATGCGATCAACCTTGTGCCATGCTTTCAATCATGTGACTGGTTATTCTAGGGGACTTAAACATTCATGTAAAGCTAACCTGATGCAATTAATAATGGCCTGACTGAGTTACTTAGTACTTTTGTCGTTATTCTTACAATCGATCATGCAATCAACCATATGCCCTGCTTTCAGTCATGTGACTTGTTAATGTAGGGGACTACCTCTCTAGTGGTAGTATCTCAACGGGCGGCTGGTACCTTGGCCAACCCTACTACCTGCTTCCTACTAACATTCATATAAACCTAACCTGGTGCAATTAATAATGGCCTGAGTTATTTAGTACTTTTATTGTCAGTCTTACAATTGATCATGCGATCAACCATGTGCCATGCTTTCAATCATGTGACTGGTTAATCTACGTGGCTTGAACATTCATTCAAACCCAACCTAATGCAAATAATAATGGTCTCACTGAGTAATTTAGTAATTTTATCATCAATCTTACAATTAATCCAGTGGACCTAAACATTCATGAAGGCCTGACTGAGTTATCTAGTACTTTTGTCATCAATCTTACAATCAATCAATCAATCAATCATGTGCTTGTTTAATCTAATGCAGTTAATTCAGTAGAATTTTAAAATTTTAAACTTACAGCAATTTTTTTTTTTTATATTGAACAGGCTGACACAAATCTTTTCCTAGTTCGTACATGAAAGATTTATCTTAACTTTCTTACTGTTCTTGAAATATTTTATTTTAATTTTCTATGACTTTTATCACTTAGTTTATATATTCCCTTGTTTCGCTCTTCACTGGGCTATTTTCCCTCTTGGAGCTTTTGGGCAAAAAGCTTCCTGATTTTCCAAGTAGGGTTGTAGCTTAGCTTGTAATATAATATATTCGTCTTCATCACTATAATGTAGTAGGTCTACAGACCAACGCCATCTTGCAAAATATCGTGGGCCTACTGGTCGTCTCGCCTATAAATGGAATGGTCATTATATTGCCAACTTGAAGGATTTGGTATCAATCATGTATGGAACCCATATAACCATTGTTCTCAAAACTTAGATTTTTCCTTCTGAAGTTTAACTTATTCATTTGTTTTTATTTACCAAGTTTATCAGCTGTTTATGTATTGAATGATAATCATAGCTTTCCCTTCATACTAACTACAATGAAATTTATTCAATTGATTTTTCATACCATTTGTGTACTAGACATTGCTTCAGTTGTGTATTAGGACTACTTTTATTCTTATGAATACTAGTCGACAAAAGACTTGTTTAACTATATAAATTACCTTTTACAACTAACCGTCTTTATTATCATCAATAAATTGATCTTCGGTATACTGGTGTTTCAATCACCAAAAATAAAGTAGATTTGACAGCCATTGACACCGAAGTAATGATTTACAATCACGCTGATTACTGATAAAACTAAATTTACTGAATCTAAATATTGCTGACAACTATGGAAACTTTTCGTATTGTAACCCTTTAAAGCTATAAATCTTTGTATATAATAAGAGATTTATTTTATCTTTAGAATTTATATAAAATTATTTGATTATTAATGGTCAAATATTTTTTATTACGGATAATTGTCAAAATAGGCCTTTCTTTCTCCTTTCTATGTGAACATTCCCTGGGCTATTATTATTATTATTATTATTATTATTATTATTATTATTATTATTATTATTATTATTATTATTATTATTATTATTATTAGCCAAGCCACAACCCTAGTCTGAAAGTGGGAAAACATGCAGACAAAGAAGAAGAAGAAGAAGAAGAGAGAGAGAGAGAGAGAGAGAGAGAGAGAGAGAGAGAGAGAGAGAGAGAGAGAGAGAGAGAGAGAGAGATATTCCTACGCTATTCATTCACATTTTGAATGTCCAAGAATTGAATAACCATATAAATAGGATGTCTGAAAGACTTCTTCATTGTACGAGTGATGCAACTTAATTTTTGATTGCAGTATTTATCAAGAACTCGGTCTAAGGAATTAGGGTCAGTTTCCTCCTGCCAGGAAACTCTCGATCTATTAACCAGGGTTTAAAGGTCACTCATGAAGGGCAGAGGCAAGGGACAGTAACATTGCCCTATCGAGCAGGACAGTGCCTTGGATACTGATCCCAAGCTAGGACCAAAGAGGGCCAGACAATAACTACTGATTACTCATAGATAGAAGTTTTGCCTGTAACTAAATTTTGTCTCGTGGAAAACTTACAAAAATAAACTGTAAATTCATTAATTGTCATTTTTTACTATTAAAGTAGATGATCGATTTTTACCGGAAAATGACTTTCCAATTTACAAAGAAATACATTGATGAATAGTTCACCAAACGTTTAACTGGACTCCACAAGGCACTAGAAGAGTTGGAAGACCCAGCCCTACATGGCTGAGGACTATGAAGCGTGATATAGGAGATGATGAATGGAGAAGTATTGAATTAAAAGCTCAAGATAGAGACGACTGGCGAAATTTAATCGAGGCCCTTTCCGTCAATAGGCGAAGGAGGAGATAATGATGAAAACAGAAGGAGAGATCTAGGATGAGAGAGAGATCACAGTGAATTGATTGGTTCACTATGATAAGTGTTATGGCTTAGGAGGTACAAAGAGCCTGTGATGTCATCAGGCCAAACATCCTATTCTTAAAGAAGAACACATCCCTAAACATTATTGTTTTCATTGTTTTGAATTCTTAGGATAAACTGGATTCCATTATTTCAATTAAATACAATTAAACAAAACAGAAATAAGTGATATTGGGCTTAAGTTCACAATCTCCACTAATTTGTGTAAGTGACTCCACCCAAAGAAATTGTTTCTCTTAGTCTCTTTGGACTAATTGTAACAACAAATAATGATTATGAATTCAAATGTTGATGTTTTGTATATATTTTCATGGAAACACAACTTGATTAAGATTGTATTTTATGAAAGAGAAGTCTTTTAATACCAATATTCCTGTTCTAAACATTGGTGGTAGGCCTATTTTCCATTCAACAACTTGCTACTGAAAGTGAAGATTTTGGAAAGCAAGATTGAAGAGAGGAAGCCAGAATGGAGAAATTTTATAAGGCTGAAAAGAATAAAGAGAAAATTATTGCCATTATATATATCATTGTAGGATGAATTAAAGGCTCAAGAGGACTGACTCCGAATTGAAACCACTCTCTGTCTTTCTGGGTATCGAAGGTTTTCCATATTTTCTCTTTTCATTATCTTTAGCTTTTCCCTTTTTATATCATTTATTTAAACTCCTCCATGGAATAATAGCTATCACTCGTCCATCGGTCAAAAGCTTCGTAGAGTATTTGTTACACCTGGTGACTTAAGTAGGCCTACATATAAAAACGCTCATATGTAAACAGAGAGAAGAAAGGATTAGCAGGACTTCAGCTTCATCTGAATTCTATGGTTTTTTTTTAACATGAGTCAAGTCCCAATATCATAAGTTTAACTTCCATTCAAAATTACCCTTTCCATCTGAATAGTTTTGTTTGTGCGTTCGTCTGTCTAATTAAACTCTTGGTGAAACTTCACTTTTAGCCCAAAGGAATATATAGGCCTACAGTTTTTTCATTTCTTTTTAATAATATATGAGGTTGAACCAGCGATTTTTTCCCAATACCTTTGCACTATAAATATCATTAAATATTGATTATGAATACAAATGTTATTTGTAATTGTGTTTTTGGAATCACAAATCGGGATTATAGTTTATAAACTACAATTTATTTTTCATGGTAATTTTTTTTATTAGAAATTGATTCAGTCGTAACTACGACTACTAATATAGTTGATTAGTCAGAGGTAATAGGTTTGTTAGGGAACCAGCCACCCGTTGAGATACTACCGCTAGAGAGTTGTTGGATCCTTTACTAAGATATTTTGATTATTACATATTTTGTAGTTTATTTATTCCCTTGTTGTTGTCTCAAGCTATTTTTTACTGCTGGATCCCTTGGGCTTATTGCATCACGTTTTACCAACTAGGGTTGTATCTTGGCTAATAAATGTGAATTACTCTTTGATATTATTCTAATTGATTCAAATTCTGTTGGTTTTTTAATCACCAAAAATAAAGTAATCTGATGTTCCTGTTCAACTATTGGACTTGGAAATGTCTTGTGTGTGTGTGTGTGTGTGTAGATTGCCATGCATATAGCATGACACGGGCTCTTGCCTTTGGGCAGCCCGTAATAGGATTGGGTTTGTAAAAGGTATACTCCAAGGAGTAAAATTTGTATTAGTAAAAGGAACGTTAGGTAATAATAGGAAAAGGAATGTCAGGTTAGGGATAGGTAAAGGAAATGATATGTAAGGATGATAAATGAATGATGGAATGGAATGGAATGGTACAAGACGTGACAAGGGGTAGATAGTAACCCGAAAAGGGGGACTCCCTTTTAGGTCCACGAAAGAAAGTTTTTAGTCAGAGGATAAAGTATTGATAGTAGTAAGTCCCAGTAAGTAAAAGAGACTGGGAGAGGAGTGAAGGAAATTTTAGTAGGAGAGTAAAGGAGTAGGTTTAAACAAAAAAGTTTATTCCTGCTCTTGTGATGGGAAAGGGGGAGGGGGCCAAAACTGTGCTGCGCTCGGTCAGCTGGCACGAGAACGGCCCCCTAAGGATAGGGTAAGAGGAGGGATAACAGGAAAAGAGGGTGGGAGACAGGAAAAACAAGAGCTGTTTCCTTATGAGGAAGACAGCCTTGTAATAGCTATTCTCCTTTTAGGATTAGGGAATTTGAAAGGAGAGGATTACAAGCAGGGAAGGATTATCTCTGCTCATTGGCTGGAAACTGGAATTGTTGCAGGAATTGCTGGAAGGTGGAGAATGATGAGAGGGAGAGGACTTTGGTAAGGATCTGTAAGGCGATAGGTATGAGGTCTTGCAAGGTGAGAGACTCAATTGCTTGAGTCAAGGTTTGGGAAGGGGAAGAGGATGAAGGTCGTTGCTGGTCCCTTTGGGGAGCAGTTGCAGGTCGGTGCTGATCCTTCTCAGGAACAGTTGTAGGTCGTTGTTGGTCCCTTTGGGGAGCAGTTGCAGGTCGGCGCTGATCCTTCTTAGGAACAGTTGCAGGTCGTTGCTGGTCCTTTTTAGGAGCAGTTGTAGGTGTAGATGCAGGAGCTATTGTAGATGTAGAAGTAGGAGCAGGAGTTGGCTGAGTTGGTCTTCTCTGGCGAGGAGTTCTCTGTTCTTTGGGTGGCTGGGATGGAGCTGGTTTGTTTTGGTTTGAGGAGGATGTATTCTTCATAGCTGCTATCCTCTTGAGGCGCTCTGGGCAGCGCTTATTCCAAGCATGGTGTGGCTTGGAACAATTGGGGCACTTGGATGTGGTTTGTCGTCCTTCTTTATGGGCCTTTATGCACACTTCTGTGCTATGTCGCTGGCTGCAGATACCGCAAATAATGGGGCCTCTGCATTCTTCTTTATGATGTCCAAAGCGTTGGCATCTGTAACATCGAAGGGGCTCAGGTGTGTATTCCCCGATGGGGAAAGTACCCCAGACTCCTAAGTCCAGTTTGGAAGGAACTGGACCTATAAAGGTGGCAATTAGGCGTTGAACAGGAACGTCATCCTTGCTTGTGCAGCGAACAGCACAGTCAATATTGCTGCACGAGGTCACAATGGAGATAGGCATCGTCACAGGATACCTGGTAATGACTGCCTTCTTCCTGATAAAAGCAGGATCCAGCAGTGTTAAGGTGGAGTCTTCCTGAAGGAATCTGGCTGTCTCAATGTCCTTGGGATAGATGATAAGATCACCTTTCCTGTTAGGTCTTGCAGTGAGTTGCATGCCAGGTTTGGCAGCCATGGCAGCAACAGAGGCATAAGAGAGCTCGTGGTTTGCCTGTGAAAGTCGAAACTTTGGCAGAGGTTTCTTTGGCTGTGTAGCTGGGATGTTCTCTTGTATAACAGTGGCTTCTTGCAGAAGTGTCTGGAGGCAATCTGTGCAGTTGCAGTCCATAGAGTGGGCCCCCTGTTCGGTCTCCATAGCGTTGGAGGACTCAGGCTCGTTGGTAGGAGGGATGACTGCAGTTGCACCTAATTGCTGAGGAGTTGTAGGGACAGACAAGGACGAGTCTGTGCTCTCAGTCCTTGGAGTCACAAGTGGCGATGCTGGGGCTGGTTCTGGCACTGGTGAAGAGTCTATAGAAGTCTTCTTTTCTTGTTCTTTTCCATACGGATTATTTCCTTAGTACACTTTTTAAGCTGGTCAGAGAGATCTTTACATCCCTCACAGGGACAGTGGGAATGGTGGTATTTCACTACTGGATTTACAGTGTAGTTATGTCCTATCAATTTCTTGAAAATGAATTCACGTTGCTCCTTATAGCCATCACAGAAATCACATGTACAGGTTGGATAACCATCACAATGTCTGTTTTCTATAGGGTAATAACCCCACCCAGGTTCTCCCAGATACCGAATAGACATCGTGGTTGAACTCTACGGGAATCACAGTGAAAATTTCGGTAGGTTACGATGCACATAATCCAAGAGTAGTTGTCGACACCGAGTCTAAGCGAACACTGTAAAATGTCTTGGATTACGCTGACTACTAATTAAAATTATTTTACTGAATCTAAATATTGCTTACAACTATAGAAATTTTTCATATTCTTTTCATTCAAAGCTATAAATTTCTGTATATGAAAATATATATATTTTTAGATTTTTAGATTTATATAAATAATAAAATAAAAAGAGTAATTTATAAGTGATCAAATATTTTTATTATTGGATAATTGTCAACATCGGCCTTACTCCCATAAGGTCACCTATCACATTATAAAGAAGTACTCATTTTTATACGATATATTTTCATTGTACTAATTCTAAGTTCAGACTGGATTCAGTTATTTCAGTCTTATTCGAATAAAGACAGAAATAATTGTTATTTTACATAACGAGAAGAAACTGGACACTTACTTTGAATGGAGAAAAACTTTTGGGAAAGAGATGAAAAGAAAATGGGTGATTGTTGGTCTAGTGACAGTCCCCTCTTTGTACCTTCAGTCCTCGCGTGAAGAGGAGAGAGACAATTTTCCCATAAAGAAGGTTGCCTGAAAACTTTAAAACAATCAATCAATTATCCCATAAAGAAATATCGGGGCATTTTGGGAACAAAGTTTTATTATTCTTTGAAGAATAAACTTTATTTATTTATGATGCTTCGAACATTATTATTTTAAATGGTTTAAATATAAGAATTTTCCATAGTTGTTCATTATATTGAGAACTTGAAAACTTTTTTTTTTATGAGTTGTTAGCATGTCTTTACCCTATTATGTTTCTTTTTGTTGTTGTCTGGCTTTATTTTTGGTTTTCTAACACTATAAATTCTTATATATACTATCGATGAAGACTATCATCCCCATGTCTGTAGAGAACACTAGAAAAATTAATTTCTTTTACATTAAAGGTCTGGAACATTTATGATGTTGACGCCGTTTAAATATGATAAGATTAGCATTGCTCCATCTGAATTCCATGGGTTTTAGATAAGGACTTGAGTTAAGTCGTAATCATAATACAATATACCGTTTATTAGTCCTTACTTGTTGCCTTCCGAGTCGGAGGGCAAAGGCCATTGCCTGAATAGATTTGCCTGCAATTATATCTGTTGGATTTTATGGCAATGGCGTCGCAAAGAGAAGGGTTGGTCACCAAATTGAAGTTGGGGAGACATCCATTTTTAGGGTAGTTGGATGCTGGAGATAGTAATTCAGAATCTTTTAGTCTTGTGGGTTCTTAGTACAAGCTTGCCGACCAGGGTTCGATTCCCGGCCGGTCACAAGCTCCTGTCTTTGTGTGATTTCGCCTGGGGCTCTGTTCCCGAGATCGTTAAGAGAATCCAGACATTAATATATCAAAAATATATATGGCTTATTTGAATATATATATATATATATATATATATATATATATATATATATATATATATATATATATATATATATATATATATATATATATATATAAAAGTCCTTTGAAGAGAAAAGGGTAATTATTTTAATTGATGAGGCCATACTACACGTATGGCTTAAATTTCACATTTTCTTTCCAATGTGAATGTACCTTATTTTAATGACGAAGAAAATTAATTATTCTAAGAGCAGTAACAATATTGACATAAGTATTTCCTATATGAACTATAAAAACTTGAACAGAACAAGAGGAAGAGAAATTTGAGAAATTATTTTTTGGAGTTTTGAGAAATTTTCTATTTTAAGGTTCTTTATTTTCAGTACTGTATGTTCCTTATATTGCTGGGTTTGTTATGTATTTCATGTGACCCCTTAATATTAGTGAAGCAGAATAAATGTTGAACACTGTAAAAGTACTATTATTTCTAAAACCATAGACAGCAATGACATCAACATAAATTAATTCTATGAACCTCCCCAGATGTTCACATTGTTCCTTCTCCAGAAGTTCCGTTTATCGACCATCCCTAAAATAACTTTAATTAAAATAATATTATTAATAATAATAATAATAATAATAATAATAATAATAATAATAATTATAATAATAATAAAAATAAAAATGATAATAATAATGATAATAATAATAAAAATAATAATAACAATAATAATAATAATAATAAAAATAATAATAATAATTTTGATAATAATAATAATAATAATAATAATAATAATAATAATAATAATAATAATAATAATAATAATAATAATAATAATAATAATAATAATAACAAAAAGTAATCTCCAGGTAAGGATCTCGCCCTTTTCTATTAATTTTCCCATCACACCGTCTCCTTATCAGCTTCCATGATGCCACGCCTTCTTTTAACTAAATGAGTTCACTGGAGGATTCCTGTCCTGCTTTGCTTGTATATTTGTGGTTGTGGTGGCCTATATATATATATATATATATATATATATATATATATATATATATATATATATATATATATATATATATATAGAGAGAGAGAGAGAGAGAGAGAGAGAGAGAGAGAGAGAGAGAGAGAGAGAGAGAGAGAGAGAGAGAGAGAGAGAGAGCACTGAAAGGTGGATGGTATATAGAAATTCCTTGTCAATCAACTTTGCTTTAAATCAAGAATGTTTTTATTGCATTTTTATTATAAGACAGCTATATCATTAAATAACTCTTCCTGTCCGTCAACTTTGCTTTGAATTGAGTTATTCTGTTTCCCTTTGACAATTCCAACTCAATCTTATGCTCTCAATCAATTTCCAGGTCAGATCTGAAACACCATCGCTTTTAATAAGTGCATTAAGTAATACCAAAGTCCTCTTGAATGTGGAGGCGGGGGTGGGGGGGGGGGGGGGGGACGCCATCTTTCAGCTTATCAGCTTCCACGATGCCACGCCTTCTTTTAAGTGACTCTTCAACCCCGTGTTTTCTTTCAGTAATTTAATTGTATTTGTTGATTTCTTTACCAACAGATTTTTTTCCTCAACTTTGTCAGCAAATGTCGTTTTCTCAGGCTGTGGGTCCATCAATGTTTGAAGTGTTACCTTAATTTATTTCATATTTATGGGAAGAATGTCAACTTTCTCGGTGAGGTCAGTAGTCTGGGTGGAATTTACTGTGTGCGCGCTAAGGTCCGCAAGTTTGTTTTCCAAGTCATCTATTTTCACGTGTTGTTCGTTCAGGGCCAATTCTCTCATATTACATCTTCTTTTAATTTTGATATTAATGAATTGGCTTGTCTGGCTTCCCCTACGCAGTGTGGGCATAACCACTCTAGGTTATTGCTCTCATTATCAGTGATGCCTATCACTATATACACACATTTCTTATGGTAGAATCTATTGCATTCACATCCCATCCATTTTTTCCGGTCTCCATCCGGGGTATTACATATGATGCAGAAATGGTTAGGGACAGACATAGTGTACTGTTTCTTATCACTTAGGTTTCTCCATAAGATTAACTAATATCTTTTCAATCATTTTCTAAGCGAGAAGCATAAGGCTAAAACACGACTCCGCGCAACACGTCCACACTCTTGGGAGACTTAGCTTTCTTCTTTATTCTAGTGCTTTTATTTTCTTCTCTTTTTTTTCCACAGGTGATATATATAATCTTTTCTTTTTTTATTCCTTCTTTTTTAAACATGAGGTTTCCTATAATCTTCTTTTCCTCTTCGTATGGCTGCTATAGTTCTATTATTTTCCTTCTCTCGTCGTTGAGGTCTGCACAGTGAAGAATGTAATGGGCAAAAACGTCTTCAGTTTCTGCTTCACATAGTTTATATTCTACCCTTCCTCATAATTCATGTCTTTTCCTATCATTTTTTATAGTTTATATAAGAAATATTTATGTTACTGTTCTTAGAATATTTTATTTTTCCTGGTTACCTTTCCTCACTGGGCTCTTTTCTCTGTTGGGGCCCCTCGGCTTATAGCATCCTTATTGATTTAAATTCTGTTGGTGTTTTAATCACCAAAAATAAAGTAAGCTTCCGTTGACGTTCAACTCTTGGATGTGGAAGTGTTCTGGATTACGCTGACTACTCATGAAAATTATTTTACTGAATCTAAACATTGCTCACAACTATGGAAATTGCTTATATTCTAACCATTCAAAGCTATAAAGTTCTGTATATAAAAATATATTATTTGTATTTCTATATTTATAAAAATATTAAGATAAAAAGAATAATTTATGAATGATCAGATATTTTTATTATGGGATAATTGTCAACATCGGCCTTTCTCCCAATGAGGTGGGCTGTCATGAGGTCAGCTATCACATTATAAAGTATTCATTTCTATACGATATTATATTTTCATTGTACTAAATCTAATTCAGACTGAATTAAATTATTTCAGTCACATTCGAATAAAGACAAATAATTGATATTGGACATAAGAGAAGAAACTGGACACTTACTTTGAATGGAGAAAACACGTTTGGGAAAGAGATGAAACGAAAACAGGAAAAGAAATGATCCTAATTGTATCATTCATATAAGTTTGTTGAGGCTTTATTCATATTAGATCGGAATAACGGAACTGAAATACAGTTCGGCCACAGAATTCTTTACGATGAAAACTGAATAATATTTATGGATGTTTACCTCTTTATGGGTGACATTGTTGGTCTAATGACGGTCCAGGTTCTTGGTACCTTCAGTGCTCGCGTTGAGAGAAGAGAGGTAGATTATCCCCTAAAGAAATATTGGGGCATTTTGCGAAATTTTTTTTATTACTTTTTAAAGAATAAATAATATTTATTCACTGTACATAGAACAGTATTATTTTTAATGGTTTCAGTATAAGAATTTTCTATAGATAATCATAATATTGAGAATGAAAAAACTTTTCTTTATTGGTAGTTAACATTTCTTGGCCTGTGCATTGTGTTTTTAACACAATAAATTCATATCTGTGCCACAAATTATGTCCTGATCATTTGTGCTCTTATTTTTGGTGATTTAACATAATAAATTCACATCTGTACTATAAATGTAGACTATCTTTCATAGTTTTGTAGAGAATACCAGACTACAATAATTTATTCCTGTTACATGAAAGGTCTGTAACATTTATAATGTTAAGGAGGGTTGAATATTATGATAGGATTAGCATTGCGCCATCTGAAATCCATGGGTTTTTCTGAGTCAGTGGCTCGAATGAAGTCCCAATCACAATTAAATAAAATGTTTAATAATCCTTACTTGTTGCCATATAAGTCGGAAGACAAAGTCCAATGCGTGAATAGATTTTTTGGCTTGCAATTGTAGCTGTTGGATTTGATGGCAGTGGCGTCGCAAAGAGAGGGGTTGGGCGATAAATTGAAGTTTGGGAGACATCAATTTTTGGGGCACTTGGATACTGGAACTAGGAATGTAGAATCATTTAGTTTTGCGGCTTTTAGGACAGATTTCATTTTTAATAAAGATGAATTATATATATATATATATATATATATATATATATATATATATATATTTGAATATATGTATTTATATGTATATATATACATATATATATATATATATATATATATATGTATATGTATATATATATATATATATATATATATATATATATATATATATATATATCTATAAATATTTATTTTTATATATGCATATACAGTATATAGTATATATATATATATATATATATATATATATATATATATATATATATATATATATATATATATACATATTTCTAACTATATAAACATAAATATATATATACATATATATGTATATACACATATATGAATAATATATATATATATATATATATATATATATATATATATATATATATATATATATATATATATATATACATATTTCTAACTATATATATATATATATATATATATATATATATATATACATATATATATATATATATATATATATATATATATATATATATATATATATATGTATGTATATATGTATATACACATATATGAATATATATATATATATATATATATATATATATATATATATATATATATATATATATATATATATATATATATATATATACATACACACACACACGAATAAATACGTCCTTTGCAGAGAAAAGGGTAATTATTTTTCTTACTACACGTATGGCTTGAATTTCCCATTTCCCTTTGAATGTGAATGTACTTTATTTTAATGATAAGGAAAATTAAATGTTTTAAGAGCAGTAACAATACTGAATTAAGTATTTTCTATATAAACTCTAAAAACTTGAACAAAACAAGAGGAAGAGAAATTAGATAGAAAAGTGTGCCCAAGTGTACCCTTAAGCAAGGGATCTCTAACCCAAGACAGTGGAAGACCATAGTACAGAGGCTATGGCACTACCCAAGACTAGAGAACAATGGTGTGATCTAGAAGAGCTGCTTACCATAGCTAAAGAGTCTCTTCTACCCTTACCAAAAGGAAATTAGCCAATGAACAATAAGAGTACAGTAGTTAACCCCTGGGGGAAGAAGTTTTGTTCGGTAATCTTACAGTAGTGTTGATAGGTGTATGAGGACAGAGGAGAATTTGTAAAGAATAGGCCAAACCATAAGGTGTATAAATAGGCAAAGGGAGAGTGAACCGTAACCAGAAAACGATCCAATGTAGTACTGTCTGGCCAGTCAAAAGACCCCATAACTCTCTAGGGGTAGTATCTCAACGAGTGGTTGGCGTTTAACAGGATTATTCCTAAAGATGAATTTTCTTTACGTAATTACAAAGAGCATTCAGTCACTTTTCTGTGTTTGATTTGGGTCGATTAATCCACAAGACTTTTCATTTATGATCTCCAATATGCAGACTTTATATTCTAACAGACAGACAATTCTGTTTCACATGAATCAAATCATTATTTGCTGTTACTCTCTCTCTCTCTCTCTCTCTCTCTCTCTCTCTCTCTCTCTCTCTCTCTCTCTCTCTCTCTCTCTCTCTCTCTCTCTCTCTGGAATGAATAATATAATTACATTTTAACATAAAAGAAGTAAAACTCTGATGAAAATATTCTGAAAACAATATTTTACCAAAAATTTTGATGCTGGTGAACGAATCGGTTGGCAGCATTGCTCGAGAGTCGAGTGTTTTGTTTACATATAGCCGGCGCGTGTCGAGTTTGAAATTCTCCAGAACCATTTTGTTTTCTCAAGTTCATTGGCTATTTTAACAATTGTTATTACTCGAGACGGTATCAAACAGTGATAGTAAGTGTGCTGATGATCCACAACTCACCACATCAAGTTGTAGTAGCCTAAATATTGGGGTTTTTCTATCGTAAAACAGTGCATCTGCAATTGCCAACAGACAACCCATGATATGCAGGTTTAGGTATTCTTCAGTTTCCAATTCCGAGTGCTATATTTATAATAGTGACATCTATTCAGATTACAACAAATTTAGAGTTACTTGCCTCTTGAAAGTGCTGAGGCAAGTGATAACACATCTGAAAGTGTTATAGACGAGAGCACCGAAATTGACACCTCTTGTCAAGGTTTATAGACTTGGCTCTAACGATAGTGTTGAGGCTAACGAGATCCCCAAAACAACCCCAAAAAGTGATTGAAAAAACTATATATCGGTTAAGCGTGATGCTGGGGGCTAAGGCTAAGAATGCAGCAAAGAAAAATAGAAGTTCAAATTCAAGTTATGTAAGTTGTGCTTACAAAATTGAAACCCCCTGGCTTATATATAGAAACTTGATGCATATTGTGCCCTGTGTGATATTGATAAGTAAAATGTACATATTTGTGGTGGTGTGAGGAGTCTTTTAAAAGAAAGTATAAAAAGGAGAAAAGCCAACGCTTAGTGGAGTATATTGTGATTTGTTAAGAAGACGACGACCTCTCCGATCAGCGAGTTTGTAAACTTCTACCAGCTCTTCACTTCGAGGCTGAACGTAAGTGTGGCCACTGTTCTTTTGCATGATTTATTGTTATTATTTCTTTGCGTGCTAGCATTAACATTATTAACTTTATTTTCATTGTGAATATTATGTTCGTATTTATGTCCTTTTAATATATGTAATAAGGGTTAACTGTACCATAATTTTTTATCAACTTTAGCGTTGTTGTTTATGTATCTGGCGATCAATCATGTCCTTGGTCATTCCAGGGGATTTAAACTTTCATATAGAACTTGCTTGATGCAAATTTTAAAGGTCTGACAGTTATTTAGTGCTTTTTTTCATCAACTATGCGATAAATCATGCCATCAATCATGTGCCAGGCAATTGATCAATCACACGTGTGATTGATTCATGCTAAATCAATTTTGGGATATGAAAGTGTCCAATATATATAAAGTATATATATATATATATATATATATATATATATATATATATATATATATATATATGTATATATATGTATATATATATATATATATATATATATATATATATATATATATATATATATATATATATATATACATATATATATATTTTGAAAATAAAGGTCTGTATTGATTTTGGAAAATTTAATAACTATTGTGTAGTTTATCAATCTATCAATCAGTTGATCATATGAAGTCATTTTTTTTGTTTTCATACACATCATGGAAATTGTTATCGTTATATCATTACCAAAAAGTCAAACCAAATGAAAATATCTTGTAAAATAAGAACCAAGCTAGAGAAATGATAAGGTTCAAACTACCGACATGATGGAATTCATAAAATCGTCAACAGATGGCAGTTTTAAAAATTATCGTAATATTTTTGTTTTCCTTTTAATTTTATATTTTTTTGTAATACACACAGTGTTATTTTACCGGGCCCCAAGAAAAGGGGGGTGGGGGGGGGGGTGGGGGGGGGGGGGGGCGCTGGCGTAAGCTATAGCTTGTCTAGCTTATAAGTAAACCCTCCATTGGGTCAATGCTTAATTCATTATTCCCACTTCATGCAGTATATTAGAATAATATTTTGTAAACAATACAGTTAAGCGAACAACAATCATAATGACCACTCTTCGCCTCTCTTTAGGGGATTAAATGCACGTAATTATGCAAGTCCTGCTACCTCGTCTACTGATTCCTTATCAGGATACTACAGTGGATCCTTCTCTCTGGTTACGGTTTTTTCCCTTTGCCAACACATACACCGAATAGTCTGGCCTGTTCTTTACAGATTCTCCTTTGTCCTCGTACACTAGACAACACTGTGATTACCAAACAATTCTTCTTTGTTCAAGGGGTTAACTACTGCGCTGTAATTGTTCAGTAGCTACTTTCTTCTTGGTAAGGGTAGAACTCTTCGGCTATGGTAAGCATCTCTTCTAGGAGAAGGACACTCCAAATTCAAACCATTGTTCTCTATTCTTGGGTAGTGTCATAATCTCTGTACCATGGCCCTCCACTGTCTTGGGTTAGAGTTCTCTTGCTTGAGGGTACAATCGGGCACACTATTCTATCTAATTTTTCTTCCTCTTGTTTTGTTAAAGTTTGTATAGTTTATACAGGAAATATTTATTTTAATGATGTTACTGTTGTTACATTTTATTTTTCCTTGTTTCCTTTCCTCACTGGACTATTTTCCCTGTTGGGGCCCCTGGGATTATAGTATTCTGCTTTTCCAACTTGGGTTGTAGTTTAGCAATTGATAATAATATCCTGAAAAGAATTAAACTTCGGACAGAAAAGCTCATGACGTCATTATAAATTCCCTTAAAAAACCTTTTATTGATGGCAAATTGCTACCAAATATTTATCTAAAATAGTTTTATAACATACAAAAGAGACTCTTTAGCTATGGTAAGCAGCTCTCATGGGAGAAGGACACTCCAAAATTTTTGATATCTGAAGATTTAAACTTTAGAATCTCACATTAATAGTATTTGCTTAAGACAGATTTTTAGCATTTGAAAACTTCACAAATTTGGTTTCGGAATTGAAAAGGTTTAATACTCTAAGAGTCTAGACGATGCTAAGTAATGCTGCTATTGAAAGTTTTAATAGATTTCTATCAAGATGCTTAAGACTAGCATTAAACTAATCACTTGAAAATGAATTTTTGCATTAGTAAGCAGTGGGGAGTGGAGGAAAAAAAAGTTTGGTCGAAAAAAGTTTATAATAAAATTATAACCAGCTCAGTTTCGTAACTAGAATTCAACTTTTAATACCATTATTATTAAATGCAAGAGTAAAGAAGGTTTAAATATCTATCTATCTATCTATCTATCTATCTATCTCCCTATCAATTTATCTATCTATCTATCTACCTATCTATCTTTCTTTCTATCTACCTATCTATATCTGACTATCTACCTATCTATATATTTATCTATCTATATCTATCTACCCACCCATCTATCTATCTATCTATCTATCTATCTATATATCTAAACTAGCACTGCACCTAGTAATGGATGCACGATGTCTTCAAAAGCTTCCAATGAATATCTGCACCAAAGACTTTGTAAAGCCTCGAAGAAATATCGTCCGAAGATTTTGACGTTGTAAGAAAGAGAACAGTCACTGACTGGCTGTAACCAAGATATCCATCCATCATTCACAGGCAAAGAGAGCGGCCACTTGAGAAGAAGAAGAAGAAGAAGATCTTTGCATTCCGTCTTCAAGTCCCCGAGTGCATTCGAGAGTGGAAGATTTAGGATGATCAGTTTCTCGGACAAAGGCGTTTCTTGTCAGTGGCCATTTGTCTTCGAAAAAAGTCGAATCGTCCAGATAAATTTCCACGGTTAGCTGCTCCGCCCCGTTCGTCTTCTTCTGCCTTATTCAAGGCGGTGGAATATCTCTGAAGACGGAGTGGATCTCTCAAGGACTCCTTAGGCTATTATTATTATTATTATTATTATTATTATTATTATTATTTTATTATTATTATTATTATTATTATTACTATTATTATTATTATTATTATTAATATTTCGATGAAGAGGACAATTAAAGGTTTAAAGACCGCTCATGAATGGCAGAAGCAAGGGACACTGACACTGTCCTGTCAAGATGGACAATGGCCTAGAGACTGACCATATATACATTTCAGCGCCTAAACGCCTTCTTCACCTAAGCTAGGACCAAGGAGGGCTAGACAATGGCTGCTGATGACTCAGTAGGTAGACCTATAGACTCCCCTAAACCCCCCATCCTTAGCTCACAAGGATGTTGAGGTTGCAGCGACCAAAAGAACTAACGAGTTTGAGCGGGTCTTGAATCCCCACCTGGCGATCATGAGACAGAGACGTTACCAATAAGGCCACCACAAACATTATCATAATCTGTGAAAGCTTTCCTGAGGGATTTATTCCTACTTGAAAAGTCAAAACCAAAGAAAAAAAAATTATAATTCTTGAATAACAATCTTCACTCGACCTTAAAATAAAAATATCAAAGCCTTTAAAGGTCAAAGCGAAATAAAATAAGCCAAGAAGAATTGGACACTAAAGTCCTAAAATAAAAACATTGCTAAAAAATATATTTTTATTGACATGACGTTTTGTATAATTAAATCAAGCGTGTACATACAGGGCGAGGGAGACTGAAGGAAATAACTCTCGCTGTTTTTAGTTTTATTTTGTCAATTATTTTGGTTTCTCGATCGAGGGGAACACTCCTACACCAGATTAGTCTGTTAGGGCCCGTGTTTACGTTTTCTGAAAAATACTTCTATTCATAGTAACTCTGGAGAAATATAACTAAAATATAATACCTAATTTGAAAAGTTGGAAAACCCAGGCCTACATGGCTGAGGACTTTGAAGCGTGAAGTAGGAGATGATGAATGGAGAAGCAATGATTTGAAAGCTTGAGATAGAGACGACTGGTGAAATTTAACCGACTCCTTTTGCGTCAACAGGCGTTGGAGGAGTCATGCTAACTTCTCGGTCTTTGCAGTGTCCCTTCAACCCCTAGTTGCACCCAATTTTCTGCCATATACTATACCTTTGTACCTACTGGTTTTCCTACATTTTGCTGTCCAGCCTCTTGACTTTTCCATTCATACTGCAACTTTAACTTCTCGGTCTTTGCAGTGTCCCTTCAACCCCTAGTTGCACCCAATTTTCTGCCATATACTATACCTTTGTACCTACTGGTTTTCCCACATTTTGCTGTCCAGCCTCTTGACTTTTCCATTCATACTGCAACTTTGGAGTTTTCCCCCATTTAGAAATTGAGCTCTGATTGCCCCCCCCCCCCTCCGTTTAACCTAATTAAACAAATCTATTTCTGACTTTTTATATCAACTTTTGTTACATTACCACTGCTTAGCACAACCACTGTTTCTCGTTGCATTAATATCACCAAGTACGATCATTGTTTCTCTAATTGCATTAAAATCACCACGCACAACTATTGTTTCCCTCATTGCATTAACATCACCAAGCACAAAAATTATTTCTCGTTGCAATAATTTCACCAAGTAAAGCCATTGTTCCTCTCATTTTATTAACATCAGCAAGCATAACCATTTATTCTGGTTGCATTAAAGCCAGCTTCCACAAATATTGTATCCCGTTGTATTAACATCACCAAACACAACCATTGTTTCATGTCCTGGTTGGTCTTGTAGCTCTTTTCTTCATCCCCAAAACCCTCCACAAAGACTTGAAATTAATCTGGTCCAAACTCTCTCTGGGCCATTCCATGCCACTATAGACTCTCAGACTTCTCATGCTTCTCGGAGATTGACTGGTCCTTATTGCTTCTTCCTTGCTGCTTGAACACATACTCTCCCTCTATCTTCCCTTATGTCTTAATCTTTCATTAAGAAACATGGTAAGCTTCATCTGTTTCTTGTACGTTCTATACGCATATTTTCAGTCCCATTTTTATAAGTTAATGCTCAAACGACCTCTTCCATGATCAAGGGCATATAGATGATCACAGCTATATGGATTTTCTCTTAAGTAATCATGTCTTTCTTTTCAGTGATTTAATTTTATTGATAGATTAATTCCGTTCAGCTGTCTCTTTTAATGTCTACCATTTTTTTCTTCTATGTCATTGATGACGTCACCATATCGTAGGTGTCTGTTGTCTATACTTTTTCTTTCTCCTCCTCTTGTATTATCCTTGCGAACATCGAAGATTTTGTGAAGGGTATGTATTCACCCCTGCTGTTGTTTATTTATTTGTTTTTGGACAACTTTACACAAAAACTACCTTACTGATTTTGACCAAACTTG
>NC_090741.1:34511596-34536596 GCF_036898095.1 Palaemon carinicauda | reverse complement strand
AGCAGGACAATGCCCTAGAGACTGACCTTATATACTGTACATATGATTAGCGCCCAAGCCCCTTCTCCACCCGAGCTTGGACCCCATGATTGGACCAGGGAAGGCCAAGCAGAGGCTGCTGATGACTCAGCAAGTAGACATATAGGCTCCCCTAAACAACCTATCCTTATTTCACAATGATGGTGAGGTTGCAGACACTACAAGAAACTATCGAGCTTGAGCGGGTCTCGAACCCCAATCCGGCAGATCGCTAGGCAGGGAAGTTTCCTATAGGCCATCACAACCCTTTCATCTTATTGTGTAACCTTCAGCTTTTCGTTGTGTTTTTGTTTAATTATTATTTTTTATGTGAAAGTTTTAATCCTAAGTGAGTTTGCTTGAATGTCTGTCATATATTCATTACATTGATATTTAATAAAAGTGTTGAAGTTATTTTTTATGTTATTTATGAGATTATTTAAACAGTTCAAATGTATAATTCCTGATTGCGACACACTATCGTCACTTGTCCACTTGCATATTTTACTCTTTTGGTTAATAGATGTGTTATGAATTTCAAGGGATACAGGATAATGGTCATACACACATACTATATATATATATATATATATATGCTGAGAGAGAGAGAGAGAGAGAGAGAGAGAGAGAGAGAGTCATAACATCCCGATAACAAACGCCCCAATTTCACAAAAGTTGGAAGATAATCTAGGATTCTAGGGTACACATATTCGTTCCTTTACAATGCTTTTGAAATCCATTTTTTTCGGGTCATGCACACGTCATGTAGTAAGTAGGAGGAGTATTTAGCGTGTTTAGGTTATCAGAGATCGTGAAAAGCTGTCATTAAATTTAGCACAATTGCAAGAACACGGAAAGGTTGGCATGTTTCGCGTGCTTTTCTAATGTCATCAGTTCCTGGGTGTAATTCAGGTCACATTACACACGCACATATACACACACACACATCTATATATATACAGTATGTGTATGTATGTATGTATGTATGTATATAAACATATATTTTTATATAATACATTTTAAGTTACACTCTCGTAAAAGCGACTGACTATCCTCTCTCTCTCTCTCTCTCTCTCTCTCTCTCTCTCTCTCTAACCTAGAATATCATGATAACAGGTTACTTAGATCACGAAGTCACCATGTGTTTTACTCAAGCGTAAAACAGAGTGCGAGGTAATATGGGAACAATTTGGGAGGCAGGTCACGTGAGAGGTCGATTTCAACTCTGGAAAAGTGGGTGTCGAGAGGTAATGAGGAAGGAGGTAATAAGGGAGGAAATGCGTGCTCTGAATTGGAACACGGAGATGAAAATGAATCAGTCAATAGAAGCTTCACGTCTGCCGTTTGGGGGAAGAGGGGCGTGGTTGTTGTTGTTGTTGTTGTTGTTGTTGTTGTTGTTGTTGTTGTTGTTGTTGTTGTTGCCTATGACATTAGAATCGAGCTCCAGTTCAACTTCCTTATGAATGAGTGGAAATACACTGTTAAAAACATCGTAAAATTAACCAGAAAATCTTCGCAAAAATATAGTTCTTAGCCGTATTTCAGTAAAATACAGGTGACCGTAATTTTACCCTGATTTGTTATTATCTTTTACGGGGTGGTGACTGTAATATCACTTCTTAACGTCAATATATCTGTTTCTAAAACAGTAAATGCCTGGCAACATTTATTCCATGATTTTTAGTTTTTTTTTTACGGCTTATATTTAACAGTGTAGCATTGGTCTGCTAGATCACAAGTCAATGGTTTAAATGTATCGTCGAGCAATTTACTTCATTGGAATCACTGCTTCATCTCAGTGTTTTTGAGGACTAGAATTGGATATGTAAACCATAGATATATGTCCTTTTATGTCTGGTCTGTTTCCATATACGAGTTGGCTTATCCGGTTCAACTTGTTTCATGCTTTCCATGGATGGGGACTAGAAACGTCTGCATTTGTTTCTGTTGTGTGTTTGTACGTGAAGGACGGAAATATACTTATATCTCAGAGGATAATTTGTGTTTATAACTTCATATTGAGGTAATTATCGCTTCTAACCACTTAAATTGGCCGTCGTCTGCGCTGCGAGTGACATTATACACAAGAACAACAAAGGCAAAATAAAAGAAGTTATTCTGTGTATGAGTGGAACTGCCCTTGGCCTTTATGCTCATCCTTGGAAATAGTTCTTTTGCTCTAAATAAGCATTGAAAATATCTAAATATTTAGTATTTAAAATATTCGAATAAATATTTTGACACAAAACTGATTTGCCCAAGTATATCTAATTCAGCGAAAGGTCGAAGAGTTGATGTTGTCAGTTATTAGGTATGATGTTTTAGATAATGATAATTCGAGAGAGAGAGAGAGAGAGAGAGAGAGAGAGAGAGAGATGTTGAATAAGTTTTGTATGTTAAACTGGGAATCAGAGAGAGAGAGAGAGAGAGAGAGAATGTTGAATAAGTTTTGTATGTTAAACTGGGAATCAGAAAGAGAGAGAGAGAGAGAGAGAGAGAGAGAGAGAGAGAAGGAAGTAGTTAAGATGTTGAATGAGTTTTGTATGTTAAACTGGGAATCAGAGAGAGAGAGAGAGAGAGAGAGAGAGAGATGTTAAATAAGTTTTGTATGTTAAACTGGGAATCAGAGAGAGAGAGAGAGAGAGAGAGAGAGAGAGAAGGAAATAGTTAAGATGTTAAATAAGTTTTGTATGTTAAATTGGGAATCAGAGAGAGAGAGAGAGAGAGAGAAGGAAATAGTTAAGATGTTAAATAAGTTTTGTATGTTAAACTGGGAATCAGAGAGAGAGAGAGAGAGAGAGAGAGAGAGAGAGAAGGAAATAGTTAAGATGTTAAATAAGTTTTGTATGTTAAACTGGGAATCAGAGAGAGAGAGAGAGAGAGAGAGAGAGAGAGAGAGAGAGGAGATCTCTGACAACCCTGAAATACCACAGACGAGCATTTAAAAATCGCTCAATTACTCTGCCTTCCTCTAGTTGACCTACATCTCTGCCACGCCACTTCTGATTCTTCCCAGGCAAGCCACGCTCATCAGCATTCGTAAATAATGGTGGGTTGTGATGGCTCACGTTAGCATTGCCTGGTTCACTCAATGGCTCACTCAATGGCTCACCTTTGAAGTCTTTCTTACTGATGGTTTCCTTTTTTTATTTTCTAAATATTGCGTTATGTGAGTTTCAATGTTTTTTTTTATTTGTAATTTATTCTGCCTTTGACTACTTTTATTCATTATTCAATTTACTTGCAATTCCTAGTTTATTTACATATTTATCATATTCGGTTTTTCAGGACAATGCTGCTAGCTATTATTATTATTATTATTATTATTATTATTATTACAAGCTAAGCTATAACTCTAGTTGGAAAAGAAAAACTCTAAGAGCTCCAACAAGGAAATATAGCCTAGTGAGGAAAGGAAACAAGGAAGTAAATAAACTACAAGATGATCAGTAGCTCAAGTAGTGTGGCTAGCAACTTCACCCTCTTAGTGAAAACGATCTATGACTCATAAGCAGCCCGTCAAACCTCCGTACATGAAATGCGCTATTCACATTTATCTTGCCTTCACTTTCCGCGTACATTATATCAAGTCTCTTTCAAATGTATTTTTTTTCTACACGTTTATCCATCTTTTTTTTTTTTTTTTTTTAGGTTTTCTATCACCGTCTTCTATTCCTTTCGCATGGCCAAACCATTTCAAAACTCTCTGAACAGTATTTCAACAGCATCTTTCTTTGTATCACATCTGCATCCTTCTACGCTTTTTCGTCTTTCAATTCGTTTTACACCATGAAAGCAACACAGGCACACACACATATATATACATGTATATATATACATGTATATATATATATATATATATATGTATATATATATATATATATATATAAATATATATATGTGTGTGCATGTGTGTGTACATATATATTTATGTATATATATATATATATATATATGTATGTATGTATATGTATATGCATATAGTAGACACAAACACATATATTTGCATATATATATGTATATATATAGATAGATATTTATATATACGTACATATACAGAGAGAGAGAGAGAGAGAGAGAGAGAGAGAGAGAGAGAGAGAATGTACTAGGTGAATTATCTTGACATCATTTATGCGTTCGCACGTCTTTGCACTAAAGGCGTTCGTAACAAAGTCAATTCTTTCGAGGGCTAGTTCTGTTTATCGCAAGGTTCCTATCATACTAAACACAATATGTATTTACATAGCACCTGTATCTCCTGAGTGCATCTCAAGTGGTGGACTGTAGGCATTATTTATGGGTCTTTGTAGCCTACCTTGGACCCGTGTCTCCACCCACTTTTTAGCTATCTAATTTGTTTGTCTGGTCCAAACTCTAATTCAAAATCAGAATTTAGTAAAATAAAATCTAAAGGTTACTGTAACAACAATATTTAGTTTTGTGCATTGTAATTTAAAGGGCAAAACTTGTGTAATTGAAAAGCTGAATGTTATATATATATTAATACTAGTGTACGTGACCCTTTAAAAGTGACGGCTAAATATTTAGATAGATATGCACACACACGTCACATGCACCACCCTCTCATCAGGGTATGACTGTTTCCTCTCCCCCTATCCGAGGGACGTCGAGAGGTGGGCGTGAGTGGTCATATATATATATATATATATGCATATATATATACATATATATATATATATATATATACTGTATATATATATGCATGTATGTAGATATGTATATATATATGTATATATATATATATGTATATATTATATATATATATATATATATGTGTGTGTGTGTGTGTATATATAACTAGAAACTTGCTCTTTATTATATAGGGAAGATATTTTTATTAAAAAATGTAAGATTAAATGTAAAATTAAAATGGCCATTTCAAGATACCGGAATAAAAAAATATAGCCTATCTATATAATTTCCTATATTAAAATCATTTGCCAAAAATAGATTCCCTATACAGTGCAATAATGATAACCGGGAAATATATGGAAGGAATAAGTTATCAGTAAATAATAAAGGGTTATTCATGATAACAATCGAATACTGCAATAATTGCAAAGCGGAAAATACAAGTTTCATGTCATATGGCACATGCCATTGCTCTGCAAATTCCGGTGGGTTGGCGATGTTAACTGTTTTCGCAGTGTAATTCTATTTTTTATTTTATTTTATAGGGTTAATAAAACGTTAGGGAGAGAGAGAGAGAGAGAGAGAGAGAGAGAGAGAGAGAGAGACTTATTGAATAAGAGACATAAGTAAAGATAATATAAAATAAGAGAGGGAAGGCGAGAAGCTGAAGGAGAATATGAATGTTGCACCGAAGAGAGAGAGAGAGAGAGAGAGAGAGAGAGAGAGAGAGAGAGAGGTTCTCGATTTTATCGTACCTTACAAATTACGAGAATTGGTACCAAATGACGATTGAAATTGAATTTCTTAACAACTAGACAAGCAGTCGTTTAACCAAGAACTCTATAGAATACAAGTAACGCACCAGAACAACAACTCTGTAACCCTGACACTATTAGGCATTCACCCATATTACAGAATCACCAAATATTGGTTTCATCTTTTCGTCCCATCATCTGTTGTCTGTGTGAGATGATCCGTTTCAACGGCCGTCAACAGATGGCACTGATGTACGTTACGTAAAAGGAGCCTAAGTGTCCTTTCTTTTTATGTTTACATTTTCATACATTTTCTGCTTTACAGAGAGAAATTTGATTTACTTCCATGATTTTCTTATGTGTTATCTCTTTTCATAAAAAAGGTTGGATCAAGTCGGATACTGGATGGTTTACCGTTGGGAAAACATAAAGAACAGAGGTGAAGCTTGCAACCTCACTCCATAATTCCGAACTAAAAACAAAAAGGGTAACAGCTTCTCACGACTGCACTGCCTAAAAAAAGTTTGTTTAATATATATATATATATATATATATTTATGTATATATATATATATACATATATGTATATTTATATACATACAGTATATATATATATATATATATATTTATGTATGTATATATATATATATATATACGTATATGTATATTTATATATATACAGTATATATATATATATATATATATAATCATATACGCCATATATTATACACCGCCTAATATCTGGATTCTCTCTACGTCGGGATCAGAGACTCAAGGGGGAATCAACTGAAAGATAATAGCTTCGGGTTGGCCTGGGAATCGAACCCGGACACAAGACACTGAGGTTCCATTGACTTAGCAACTCAGCCACAAAGAGTTGGTGAGTCAATGGAACTTCAGTTTCTTGGGCCTGGGTTCGATTCCCTGGCCGACCAGAAGCTAATATCTTTCAGTTGATTCCCTCTTGGGTCTCTGATCCCGATGTAGAGAGACTCCAGTTATTAGGAAGTGTAAGATATATGGCTTATATTAATATATATGAAAACACGTCTAAATGAGCAAAATTATATATATGTATATATATATGGATATATATATATATATATATATACCGTATATATATATATATATATATTGTATATATATATATATATATATATACATGTATATATATGTATGTATGTATGCATATATATATAGTATATATAAATATATATATACATATGTATATATATATATATATATATATATATTACTTCACCGTTCGATTCACAATAAATGCGTATATAACCGTAACGAACCCGGAAGACCGTTGTAATGAGAGTAATAAGTAATGATGATGACGGTTACGAAGACAACATTTCTATCAAATTTTTATAGAGAGAGAGAGAGAGAGAGAGAGAGAGAGAGAGAGAGAGAGAGAAACATTACGTAATTACCTTTTTAAACTCAGTCATTGTACGAAACAGTAGTTTTGCCATATAGTGATAATTATATCCATAAATATATATATATATATATATATATATATAATGAATATCTACCACGTTATTAGATAGATCCCTGTCATTTTAAGAGTCTTGGGATCGATCCCAAGGGGGGTTAGAATTTTATTTATATTGCTTGGATGATTTTCTCATGATGTCCATCAGTTATTATTATTATTGTTGTTGTTGTTATTGTTGTTCTTCCTCTTCTTTTGTTGTTGTTGTGGTTGTTGTTGTTGTTGTTGTTGTTGTTGTTCTTCTTCTTCTTCTTCTTCTTCTTCTTATTATTATTATTATTATTGTTATTATTATTATTATTGTTGTTGTTGTTGGTGATATTATTATTATTATTATTATTATTATTATTATTATTATTGTACTTGTTGTTTTTATTGTTGTTATATTCTCAAATGCCTTTGCCAATTCTCTCTCTCTCTCTCTCTCTCTCTCTCTCTCTCTCTCTCTCTCAAAGCATATCCAAAGTAATTCCCAGCATTACCTTTGCGAATGTAACGGTAACGTTACGTTAATCAAGTAACATTATGTGGTAACGCTACATAGTTACATGGTGATAATGTGACCATCAGGGATAATCTCTCTCTCTCTCTCTCTCTCTCTCTCTCTCTCTCTCTCATAGTGTCGTTATTACCATACGTCGAATAAAAGTTGCTTTGAAAGTTTGATTTTATAAGACGTTAAAAGAGCTTAAATGTAATTTTTGTTTACAACAACAATAATAATAATAATAATAATAATAATAATAATCCGTAGTAGTAGTAGTAGTAGTAGTAGTAGTAGTAGTAGTAGTAGTAGAAGGCTGCCATTCGATATGGTAACACATCAAAATCATTAATGATAATAACAATAATCATCATCATCATCATCTTTTCCTAAGTCTATTGGCGCAAAGGGCCTTGGTTAGATTTTGCTAGTCGTCTCTATCTTGAGTTTTTAATTCAATACTTCTCTATTCATCATCCCCTACTTCACGCTTCATAGTCCTTAGCCACGTAGGCCTAGGTCTCCCAATTCTTTTGGTGCCTTGTGAAGCTCAGCTGAAAGTTTGGTGAACTAATTTCTCTTGGGCAGTGCGAAGAGCATGCCAAAATCATCTCCATCTTCCAATAATAACAATAATGATAAATAATGATAACGAGATCGATGATAAAAGTAACTGTAAAAATTATTAATTATTTTTTATCTATATTACATTTCAGTAGTAACATTATTACCTGAAAAAGAAGTATTTATAATAGAAAAATAAAATACCACTCCTTTAAAAAAAAAAGTTCTCCAGAACAACCACAAACATCAGAGGTCAGTAGAAACGAATCTTTTCTTCGACCAACGGTAAGTTACACCGAAAACCCGATTTTGTAATTGAAGAAAATACGGGAAAACTCTTTACGAAAAATAGAATCTCGCTCGACAGGTGTTTGATTGGAGGGCAGACAGGGAAGGACCCAGTTCAGCTCGGGAAGTGTGTGAAGAGAAGCACAGGTGGTGTACTGGATGTATCTTTTTTTCTATATATTCGATTTAATTTCGCGGTTTATAATTACACCGTTATGTCTACCTGGCTGTTCGTTCGGAGGCGGTTGGAAAGGGGCAAGTGATAGGGGATACTTCAAAAGTTCAAACTTGCAGCAAATGTTTTCATGTTGGACCGGGTGACACGAGTCTTTTTTAATATTTCATTACTTTTCATATAGTTTATTTATTTCATTATTTCCTTTCCTCACTGGGCTATATTTCCTTGTTAAAGTTATTGGGCTTATA
Organism: Palaemon carinicauda; assembly: GCF_036898095.1. NCBI lineage: Eukaryota > Metazoa > Arthropoda > Malacostraca > Decapoda > Palaemonidae > Palaemon > Palaemon carinicauda. Next base: position 34,527,904 of record NC_090741.1, on the reverse strand, counting down.
GCATCTTGTTTTTCCGAATAGGGTTGTAGCTTTCCTAGTAATAATGAAAATAATAATACTACTTTTTTCTTTTTCTCTTTAGGAATATATACTTTTTGTGGTCCACTTCCTGTTCTTGGTTTTTCTTTGAGAATTTTAGGAATATATACATTTTTAAAGTGAGGTCTCTTGCAAATGTTTATAAACTCTTTCATTAGTTTTTTTGCAATTTCTCTTCACTGTTCTATACCTACGCATTATCATCTGCATCATTCCACTCTTACTATCCTTCCTATGGATGGGAAACCACCTACTCACCATTTCATTTTGATTCCTTAACCTCATTATGCAATATTGCCTCTTTTCCCCCAGACTATTCCTAAGGCCCACTGCTAGCTTACTTACATTTTATTTTTGGAATATACAGCATTCATCCCAATAAGCATCAATAGAATAAAATTGTATACTTATTTGTTAAAAGGATTCTGACGAAATTTGAAATTAAAAGCACCAAATATATGAAATATGAAATATGAAAGAGAACAGGAATGGTGATATACAGTGAGCGAGACTTGCTTTCCCCTCGGTTTAAATGGATGTCCTCCTCGACAGGCTTACCTATTCCTGAGGGGCATACCTACCCCTGAGAGGCTTACCCTACCCCTGAAGGGTGTTACTTCCCCTGAGGCTGACATATGACATAAACCGCAAGAGCCCAAGGGTATCTCGTGCCGGAACACGGAAGCAGGGGCACCACACCAGGTGTTTCTGTGCCCACCTGTTATCTAAGGCCGCCATACCCTTGGGCAAGGGGCACTCCCGGGAAGAAAAAAATATCTTCTCTTCCGGAGAGAGAGAGAGAGAGAGAGAGAGAGAGAGAGAGAGAGAGCAATTCCCTAGCAGGACAATGCCCTAGAGACTGGTCATATATACATATGATCAGCACTCAGGCCCCCTTTCTCTCCACCTAAGCTACGACCGGGAAAGGCAAGGCAATGGCTGCTGATGACTCAGTAGGTAGACCTATTTGCTCTCCACCCCCCTATGCTTAGCTCACAAGGATGGTGAGGTTGCAGACACTATAAGAAACATTCTAGCCTGAGCGAGACTTGAAACTCTGGGCGCTGATCATTTGTATATATGGTCAGTCTCTAGGGCATTGTCCTGTTTGACAGGGCAATATCACTGTCCCTTGCTTCTGCCATTCATGAGTCGCCTTTAAAGTCTAAAGATCTTGGTTACACCCTGACTCCGCGGTGCCACACACATGAACTCACCGTATAAGAGAGCGACAGGCTGCACATCCTCAGATCGAGGTGTACCAGGAATTCCTGTGTCCAACTGTACATAGTTCACTATCTACGCCAACAGAATCCTAAAAAAATATCAACAGGGATCGAACCCGGATCTCTTTGTGTGTAACACGCGCTGGCTACCAATTACGCCATGCAGCTAGAGGGAAAGCTATGAATAATTGTTAGTTATGTTTTTCAGTTATAGTTGGCCTTATTCCAGCATGTGTCTATGTAGAGAGAGAGAGAGAGAGAGAGAGAGAGAGAGAGAGAGGGAGAGAGAGATTAACCTCCTTGAGATTCAGTAGGTATTGTTCTTGCTAATCAGCCTTTATTAATCGGCATGTTTCCCATTGTTGTATTGCAAAAGGACTTACAAAGGTAAAACTCTTGATTTTATTTCCCGAATTTCTTCATTAGATAATTTAACAGTGGATACATGAAATTACACGCACTCACATAGTTATATATATATATATATATATATATGTATATATATATATATATATATTAATGTATATATGTATATATATATATATATATATGTATATATATAAGATTATTGTAAGAATCATGTGAGCTAAATTAATTAATTTATCGGGTGTGAAGAACTCGCGGTTAGAACAGGTGACGTATCTTGGATTCCCTATAATAACAGTTTTTTTTTTTTAGAGAGAGAGAGAGAGAGAGAGAGAGAGAGAGAGAGAGAGATGATTTGATTGAACTTTTCATGGTAAGTTTCCATGTTCTTAACAGAGTCACGCTAGAATCTTATGTATATTTAAGTGATTTTTGGAACGCAGAGAAAGTGACAGAATTCCAAAGTTGTTACCTTTGATCTCCTCGTCGGATAAAGGCAGATAAAGGTGACCCGTATTTGTACAGGGGTCTATTGGTGAATAGGCCAATTACCTCTAATCGTTTCATGGTAAATGTACAGGGAGGAACGACTCTGGTAATTGCAAGCAGCTCCACGTAAACAAACCAATTACCTGTAAGATACAGGCTATTGTAACCCTCTTTATTACAGGTGTCATCAGGTAAACGAACGCACCATGTGAATTCTTATTATTAAGTTAATTATCTGCTTCTTGGCTTAATTGTTAATGACGTTTTTATGGTGGCCAGGTGTGTTAATGACTTTCATAACATGGGGAGGAATGCGAGTATAATTATAATAATTTAGTAAGTTATTATTTTCATTGTTTTACGTTATTGTCAAAGATAAAGGGAAATATTTTGTTGTAGTTCGGCTAATACGCGCTAGGTGTCACTTCTCATCTTCAGGCTAGAAGTGGATCCACTTTCGTACCTAGTCTGGTTCATAACTTGGAGTGACTCGTAGAATGTATCTAAAGACAACGAGAGAGAGAGAGAGAGAGAGAGAGAGAGAGAGAGAGAGTTTTTGTAGTTTAGATGCTATGCGTTACGAGAGGGTGCCGGGTGTCTCCTCTCATCTTCAGGCTAGAAATCCATCAACGTTGTAGAATTTATCCAAATACAACGAGAGAGAGAGAGAGAGAGAGAGGAGAGAGAGAGAGAGAACCACACCCAACATAGCTGTAAGAGGACCTGCGTAATTTAGCGGATGTTTGAGAAATGCGAAAAATGTGAAGTGCACATCAGTGACCGCATCTCCTCAAATGAAGGGTTCCAAAACATGTGGCCGGGATCCATCTCAACGAGATAAAGATCAGCTGGTTATTCCGGTTGACCCTTTGCCGAAATGTTTTGGACACACGCACGCACAGGCTTTAGGATTACAGTTCATGTATTACAGTGGGAAGGTGCAACGGCCGATTACATAAAATCTGTATTTTCTCTGCTTACAAGAAAAGAAAAAGTCGCATTAGACACACACACACACACACACACATATATATATATATATATACACACGCACACACACACGCACACACACACACACACATATATATATATATATATATATTTATATATATGTATGTATGTGTGTATGTGTGTGAGTTTGTTTTGAATTAGGGTTGCGATGTATCCACTTTATCTTTTTCTTTTCCTCTACCCAGACAAGATACATTACAGATTTTAATTTTTTTGTAATCGTACGTTGCCCTTACTGCTGTAGTAGATGTACTATAATTCTACATTACAGTCAGAGGATTATAGAGCGGAATTACAGGAGTAGATCTCTGAAAAACTGTTATTCACTGTAGTTGCAACGCCCGCGTGTGCGTATTCGGAAATTTGATCTGTGAGTTTATCATACGCATGTGTGACAATCCATGTGTATTTGGTGTTTTCTAGCTTACTGTGTGGAAAAATAACTTATTTTTGCATCCATTACAGGCGTATGTTTTTCGGTATAATAATAATAATAATAATAATAATAATAATAATAATAATAATAATAATAATAGGGAAGTGGGGAATATGGAGAAAGGAAGAGTACCCCTGGATACAATCCAATTCATAGCTCAAAGGCAGGTGCTCGGGATGGGAAAGATTAAGGAAATAGGGAGAAAGAGAAGTATAGGAGAAGAATAAAAGAGAGGGGCAGACCCTCTTGCGATATTAGGGAATTGGTATTATTATTATTCCATTTTCATTTTCGGTATAAAATTACTCTTATAAATACAATATCTTTGAGATTGTATAGAAGCTAATTTTGTAAGTGTGTATGTTTTTACTTAATGTGTATGTTCGTTTGTTGGAATGATTTTATGTGAAAACTTTTATCTTTCAACTTGAAGTCAAAATAATATGTATATTTGTAATATTCTGCCAGAAAGTAATTTCTAATCATTTTCTAAACTTTATTCACTTCTGAGATGAATCGTAGTTGATCCAAAATGGAAGTGAGGAAATGAGAGTTTCCTCAGTGGAAAATGACAATTTATCACAGTGGAGATGGTTTTTCGCTTTCACTTCAGTCTTATATACATTTTTTTTTCGGAGTGGATCAAGTGTCAACTCGTGGAGGGAAATTAACTAAACTCTCACCGGATTTACTCTAAACTTAAGGACTAGTTTGTTCTGTTGGCTCAAATCACAGGTAGTTCTTTCCTCATGAAGCCTCGACAACGTTTACAGCGCTTCCTGAAGGCTAAAATTACTGGCTGCAACAACCCATGTACCACTGCACTGCCTCTACAATGTTTTGATGGTTTTTCTTTTCCGGATCAGCTTCATGGATCCGGCGGAGTCTTATCTGGATCGGTAATCCAAATATTTTCCGGATCAGCTTCATGGATCTGGTGGAGTCTTTTCCTGACTTGGCAATCCAAGTATCTTCCGGATCAGCTTCAAGGATCTGGTGAAGACTTTCTGGATCGGCAATCCAAATAACTTATGGATCAGCTTCATGGTTCCGTTGGAGTCTTTTCCTGGATCGGCAATTCAAATATCTTCCAAATCAGCTTCATGGATCCAGTGGAGTCTTTTCCTGTATCGGCAATCCAAATATCTTCCAAAACAGGTTTGTGGATCTGGAGGAGTCTTTTCCTGGATCAGCAATCCGGATCAACTTCAAGGATCCAGCGGAGGCTTTCTGGATCGGCAATGCAAATATCTTCCGGATCAGCTAACATGGATCCGTTGTAGTCTTTTTTTCTGTATCGGCAATACAATTCTTTTCTAGGTCAGATTCATGGATCCAGTGGAAATTTTTTTTTTAATCCAGTGGAGATTTTTTTTTCTGGAATGCAGTGGAAATCTTTTTGTGGAATCCAGTGGAGATTTTTATTTCTGGAATCCAGTGGAGATTTTTTTCTGGAATCCAGTGGAGATTGTTTTCTTGAATCGTGTGGAGTTTTTTTCTGGAATCCAGCGGAGATTTTTTATTCTTGAATGAGGTGGAGACTTTTTTATTCTTGAATGAGGTGGAGACTTTTTTTCTGGAATCCAGTGGAGATTTTTTTCTTGAATCATGTGGAGACCTTTTTTCTGGAATCCAATGGAGATTTTTTTTTCTTGAATCACGTGGAGATTTTATTTTCTGGAATCCCGTGGAGATTTTTTTGTGGAATCCAGTGGAGATTTTTTCTGTGATCCAGTGGAGATTTTTTTTTTTCTGGAATCTAGTGGAGATTTTTTTTCCGGAATCCAGTTGAGATTTTTTTTCTGGAATCCAATGGAGATTTTTTTTCTTGAATCCAGTGGAGATTTTTTCTGGAATCCAGTGGAGATTTTTCCTGGAATCCAGTGGAGATTCTTTTTCTTGACTCATGTGGAGATTTATTCTGGAATCCAGTGGAGATGTTTTTTCTGGAATCCAGTGGAGATTTTTTTCTGGAATCCAGTGAAGATTTTTTTCTGGGATCCAGTGGAGATTTTTTTTCCTGAATCATGTGGAGATTTTTTTTTTTCTGGTATCCAGTAGAGATTTTTTTTCTGGAATCCAGTGGAGATTTTTTTCTGGAATCATGTGGAGATGTTTTTCATGAAGCATGTGGAGATTTTTTTTTTCTGGAATCCAGTAGAGATTTATTTTCTGGAACCCAGTGGAGATTTTTTCTTGAATCATGTGGAGATTTTTTTTGAATCCAATTGAGGTTTTTTCTTGAATCCAGTGGAGATTATTTTCTGGAATCCAGTGGAGATTTTTTCTGGAATCCAGTGGAGATTTTTTTTTCTTGAATCATGTGGAGATTTTTTTCTGGTATCCAGTAGAGATTTCTTTCTGGAATCCAGTGGAGTTTTTTTCTGGAATCATGTGGAGATTTTTTTCTGGAATCCAGTGGAGATTTATTTTCTGAAGCCCATTGGAGATTTTTTTCTTGAATCCAGTGAAGATTTTGTTTTTTTGAATCCAGTGGAGATTTTTTCTTGAATCCAGTGAGATTTTTTCTTGAATCATGTGGAGATTTTTTTTCTGGAATCCAGTGGAGATTTTTTTTCTGGGATCCAGTGGAGATTTTTTTCTGGAATCCAGTGGAGATTCTCTTTTTTTGTTGAATCATGTGGAGATTTTTTTCTGGAATCCAGTGGAGATTTATTTTCTGGAACCCAGTGGAGATTTTCTTCTGGAATCGAGTGGAGATTTTTTTCTGGAATCCAGTGGAGATTTTTTTCTTGAATCATGTGGAGATTTTTTTCTGGAATCCAGTGGAGATTTTTTTTCTTGAATCATGTGGAGATTTTTTTTTCTGATATCCAGTAGAGATTTTTTTCTTGAATCCAGTGGAGATTTTTTCTGGAATCATGTGGAGATGTTTTTCTTGAATCATGTGGAAATTTTTTTCTGGAATCCAGTGGAGATTTATTTTCTGGAACCCAGTGAAGATTTTTTCTTGAATCATGTGGAGATTTTTTTCTGGAATTCAGTGAAGATTTTTTTCTTGAATCCAGTGGAGATTATTTCTGGAATCCAGTGGAGATTTTTTTCTGGAATCAAGTGGAGATTTTTTTTCTTGAATCCAGAGGAGATCTCTCTGGATCGGTAACTTAGATTGCAAAAATGTATATGATTTGATGTCATTATTTTAGCTAGATAGGTTATTTGGATCAAAGGCTAATTCTATAAATTTCAGTGTGAGCCTAATTAAATTTAAAATCCTGATGAAGATCTTGCATTCTACTCTATGTATCTAAGGGAGATCCTGTAATCTTTTGTAATAATGATTTGAAAGAATTAGTTTTCGGATCAAGGATGAGTCATGTAAAGTCGTAAGGTTAATACCAAATCCGGATCACAATTTGATTCTTAGATTGACATCTTTTTACCGGATTGGATATCTAATTGAAAGGACAGATTTCTTTATAAACTTGGAACTTCAAGGGAAGGATAATAGTAATCCATTTCTAGTCTTAGCAAGACTTATAAATGAAACTATAAGAGAGGACTATTCGAGTGCCATATGTAGATAAGATTATGATGAGGGTTAGATGGAGATGGTTTGGGCATGCTCTTCGCACTCCCCAACAGAGATTAGTTCACCGAACTTTCAACTGGGCTCCACAAGGCACTAGAAGAGATGGAAGACCCAGGTCTACATGGCTGAGGACTATGAAGCGGGAAGTAGGAGATGGTGAATGGAGAAGTATTGATTTGAAAGCTCAAGATAGAGACGACTGGCAAAATCTAACTGAGGCCCTTTGTATCAATAGGCGTAGCAGTAAGTGATGATGATGATGATGATGATGATTTCCTTTACAGATCAAGGACTATGTCAGTAGGAGTTCTATGTAACCTTATACCGGATATTGAGTCGGGTCATTCTTTGAATTTCGGAAGCTAGCTTTTCCCGGATCCAGTCCGTATAGAGACAGGAAATCTTAATGTCTCCGCTCATTCTCATATTCAGTATCAGATTATTTTTGTATATTTGTTCTCTTATTATTATTATCTTATTCTTATTTTCATGATTTTTACTCTGCATTTTCCATATTTTGTCAATTGTTCTTTATCATTTTTAACACAAATTTTCTGGATTATCCAAGTAAGTGCAATATAGGTACATACAGAAAAAGAGATGCAAACACACACATATATGTATGCATGCACAGTTGCACTCACAGACAAACATATACATAAATATATAAATATAGATGTGTATTTTTATGTACAGGATATATATATGCATATATACTATAATGTATAAATATATATATATATATATATATATATACTGAAGAGAGAGAGAGAGAGAGAGAGAGAGAGAGAGAGAGAGAGAAAAGAATTCCTCCCCAGAGCCTTATATACCGACCCGATCTCTAAACTCAAAACCTCAGGAGAAAAATGTGGTCGACTCGAAACCTTTCGTTTCCGGTGCCGAGTGAAAGGTTATTCAGGTGAAAATGTCTCCTCCAACCTCATTCATCCATTCACAACCTCCATTCGTCTCCTTGTAGGCAGACTCTCAAGGTCATTTTCTTTTGACCCCGTCTGACTCTTCATTTGATGTTTCTGTTTGAATGAAGTTGTTGTTGTTGTTGTTGTTGTTGTTGTTGTTATTTATATTATTGTTGTTGTTGTTGTTATTATTATTATTGTTGTTATTGTTATTAATATTATTCGGGATGAAAGAAAAATATCATTCATCATCATCATCATCTACGATCATTGATGCAAAGGGCCTCGGTTAGATTTCGCCAGTCGTCTCTACCTTGAACTTTTAATTCAATACTTCTCCATTCATCATCTCTTATTTCGTGCTTCATAGTCCTCAGCCATGTAGGCCTGGGTCTTCCAACGTTTTTCATACCTGGTGGAGGCCAGCTGAACGTTTAGTGAACTAATCTCTCTTGTGCAGTGCGAAGAGCATGCCCAAACCATCTCCATCTACCCCTCATCATGATCTAATCTACGTATGTCACTTGTGTAATCTCTCTTGTAGTTTCATTTTTTAATCCTGTTCTGCCATTTAACTCTCAATATTCTTCTGAGGGCTTTGTTCTCAAGTCTGCTAAATCTGTTGTAGATTGTTTCATTGTCATACCATGACTAATGTCCATAGAATAACAACGACCTCACTAAATTGATATATAGTCGGATTTTTATATGTAATTTCAGGCGATTTGATTTCCAAATTTTACTTAACCTAGCCATTGTCTGATTTGCTTTTTTTAAATCTTTCAATAAACTCTAATTCTAAAGATCCTGTATTAGAGATCATAGTTCCTAAATATTTAAATGATTCCCCCTCATTAATCCCTTTCTCCTTAACAATGAGATTTCATCTTCCCTTGCCTATTCCGTTCTCATCATTTCTGTCTAGTGTACATTCATCTTGAGCCAAACATCATTTGATATTTCACGCATGTTGGTAAGCAAGCTTTGCAAATCCTCTATTATTATTATTATTATTATTATTATTATTATTATTATTATTATTATTATTATTTATGATTATTATCATTATAATTATCATTATTATTATTATTATTATTATTATTATCATTATTATTATTTATTATTATTATTATTATCATTATTATTATTATTATTATTATTATTATTAATATTCTCATCATTATCTTTATTAATTATTATTATTATTATTATTATTATTATTATTGTTATTATCATCATTATCATTATTTATTATTATTATTATTATTATTATTATTATTATTATTATTATTATCATTATTTATTATTGTCATTATCATCATTATCATTATTTATTTATTATTATTATTATTATTATTATTATTATAATTATTATTTATTATTGTTATTATCATCATTATCATTATTTATTATTATTATTATTATTATTATTATTATTATTATTATTATTATTATTATTAAAATGAGGACATTAACTAGCCTGAGTCAAACTCGACTCTTACAGAGCTGGGCCGAGTAACATCGGGAAGACAAAATATTTATATGCATGTTAAATAAACGAATAAAATAAAATATAAATAAAATATAATAAAAAAAAATAAATTATGAGGTAACAATCTGTGATAAACAGAAATTTAAATCTTCTCTATATAACCTACAGTTTTATTGAAGCTTTACTTTCCCTCACGACCACGGGTGGAAACAGCCTTTAATGACGGTGTTATTGGCAGCAATGACAATAATGACAGGGAAAAGTTCTTCTCCATTTCACTGTGGGTCATGATCGCTTTTACATATGCGGTGGTGGAGACGCACATATCCAGATATGGCGCTGATATATCAGAGTTGCCAGTTTGGCATTTTCCGGGCCAGAAAAAACCAAATTTGTTCTTTTTTCGTGCTAGATACCTAAACTTGGCATTTTTTGAAGTTGGTTAGTCTAAAATGTTATATTTTCGACCTTTTTTTCTATTATTAGGTTGGCCTTTTAAAGCTGCAGTTTGATCAGACGTTGGCCTTTTTCATTTGCAAAACCTGGCAACCCTGATCAGTAGGCCTTCAGACATTTGCAACACTGCTGTACCAGACAGAGACAATGCTCATGAAAAATATTGAAATTTTCACATTAGAAATTCCATTGGTGGTGAGTTGAATCCCCGCTCAAGTCTGATAGTTTTCTCTAATGACTGCAGCCTTTCCGTCCATATGAGCGAGGGAGAAGAAGATGGGTGGTTTGGGAGGAGGCTTTGTCACCAGCAGCCATTGCCTGACCCTCCCTGGTCCTAGCTTGGTTTGAGAGGCGCTGATAGATCAGTAGGCCTTCAGAATTATACAACATTGCTATGAGTACCAGAGGGAGGCAATGCTCATGAAAGATATTGAAATTTTCACAGCTAGTACAGGAGATCTCTAGAAATTTCATTGGTCGACAGTTCGATCCCAGCTCAAGTCTGATATTTTTCTCTAATAATCGCAATCTTTCCGTCCATATGAGATAGGGAGGGCAGGATATGGTGTGGGTTTGTTTGAGGAGAGGCTATAAGTCTCCCTGCTCTGTCACTAGCAGCCATTGCCTGACCCTCCCTGGTCCTAGTTTGGTTTGAGGAGCGCTGTTAGATCAGTAGGTCTCCTGTGGGTACCAGACGGAGGCAATACTCATGCAAGATCTCTAGAAATTCCATTGGTCGGGAGTTCGATCCCCGCTCAAGCCTTGTTGTTTTCGCTAATGACTGCAGCTTTTTCGTCCAGAAGAGCTACGGATGCGAGGATAAGGAGGCTGGGATTGTTTGGGGGGAGTCACCATTAGTAACTGCCTGACCCTCCCTGGTCCTTGCTTGGGTTGAGAGGGGGTTTGGTTGGGAATCATATGTATATATGATCAGTCTCTAGTACCTGCCCCTTGCCTCTGCCACTCATGAGTAACCTCTAGATATTCCAGTAGTTGCGAGTTCGATCCTCGCTCATGTCTGATTGTTTTTACTAATAACTGCCACTTTCCGTCCATATGAGCTAGGGAAGGGAGGAATTGTGTTAGGGTGAAGGCTATAAATTTCCCTGCTGAGTCACCAGCAGCCACTGACTGGCCCTCCCTGGTCCTAGCTTTTGGTTGATATTGGGTTCGATTGGGGATTATATGTGTATTTGACCAGTCACTAGTACCTTGCCTCTGACACTCACGAGTGAGCTTTAAAGGCTCCTAGAAATAGGCCATACTGATACGACACCGTCCGAATCTGAGACACTGATGGAAGACTGAGAAGTTTAAAACCCTGGGACAACACTCTCAGTAATTAGAGGGGCACTCCGTAGAGCACAGACCTTTTGCTCGGCCGTTTGCTCGACCTTGACCTTGATCTTTGACCTTAACGTGTATTAATTAGCGTGGATTTTCATACACTCAAATATGAACCAAGTTTGAAGTCTCTGTGACAACGATGTCCGAACTTATGGCGGATTATGTGAATTGGACATTTTGCTTGACTGTGACCTTGACCTTTGACATTGACCTTCCAAAATGTAATCCTTTCCATATTTTTACATAAAAATTAATACATGCAAGTTTCATTACTCTCCGATTAAAATTGTGGTCAGGAAGCTGTTCATAAACAAACACACACACAGACGCAAACGGGGTAAAACATAACCTCCTTCCAACTTCGTTGGACTACGGATCCTTTAAGGGATGAGGTTGTCATTTTATTTATTAATGTTTGTTTATTTGTTCATTATTTCTCTTCTGTTTTTTTATTAGTTGTAGATCATTCTATACTGAAGATTAAGCTACACATTCTAGTTAATCTTCATCTTGGATTTACAATATTATTATTATTATTATTATTATTATTATTATTATTATTACTAAGTTATAACCCTAGTTGGAAAAGCAGGATGCTAATAGCCCAGGGGCCCCAACAGGGAAAATAGCCCAGTGAGGAAAGAAAACAAGAAAAAATAATTCTAGTTAATCTTCGTTTTGGTTTTACAATATTATTATTATTATTATTATTATTATTATTATTATTATTATTATTATTAAGCTATAACTCTAGTTGGGAAAGCAGGATGCTAATAGCCCAGGGGCCTCAACAGGGAAAATAGCTCAGTGAGGAAAGAAAACAAGGAAAAATAGAATATTTCAAGAAGAGTAACAACATCAAAATAAATATTTCCTATATAAACTATAAAACTTTAACAAAACAAGAGGAAGGGAAATTTGATAGAAGTGTGCCCGAGTGTACCCTCAAGCAAGAGAACTCTAACCCAAGAGAGTGGAAGACCATGGTACAGAGGCTTTGGCACTACCCTTACCAAGAGGAATGTAGCCACTGAACAATTACAGTGTAGTAACCCCTTGGGTGAAGAAGAATTGTTTGGTAATCTCAGTGTTGTCAGGTGAATGAGGACAGAGGAGAACCTGTAAAGAATATGCCAGACTCTTCGGTGTATGTGTAGGGAAAGGGAAAAACCCGTAATCAGAGAGAAGGATCCAATGTAGTACTGTCTGGCCAGTTAAAGGACCCCATAACTCTCTAGCGGTAGTATCTCAACGGGCGGCTGGTGGCCTGGCCAACCTACTACCTATAGAATAATAATAATAATAATAATAATAATAATATATACATATAATATGTATATATATATACATATATATACTGTATATATATGTATAAATTTATATATATACATATTTTATATATATATGTATATATATTCATTTATATACATACATATATATATACACATACAGAGAGAGAGAGAGAGAGAGAGAGAGAGAGAGAGATTATTAATCATTTGTGTATTCATCTTTTCAGTATCTTAAATTTGATTATATTTGACAAATGGTTTCTTCTTTCCCAGGCACTGATTCTCGAGGTCACGTGACTTAGACCGCAATGGCTGAGACGACAGGCTGACCTCTACGCAAGGAGGTCAAGGTATGTACTAACTCTCTCTCTCTCTCTCTCTCTCTCTCTCTCTCTCTCTCTCTCTCCCTTTTATCTAGCAATTTATCTACTTATGACCACGCGGTTTTGCCCATACGCGACCTGAAAATATAAATAGGATGTAAAAACTAGTCATAAGGAAAAGAATATGTATCCTTCGAACAAACAAAAACAAGGGACTGTTCAGTTCAGACTGCATCTGGAGAATCAGACTTAACACTTTACACACATATCTCATTAACAGGGCGTCGAACCCTTTACCCTTCCTAGCTCTTCATCTGTGCATCTTGACCGTTATCTTAAGTTTCCTGGGTTGTCGTCTCTGCCTGGTGATCGCCAGACAAGGGTTCGAGTCCCGCTCAAACTCGTTAGTTCCTATAGTGTCTGCAACTTTTGAGCTACGGGAGGGGAGTTTTGGGGAAGCCTGTAGGTCTATTTGCTGAGTCATCAGCAGCCATTGCCTGGCCCTCCTTGGTCCTAGCTTAGGTGGAGATGGGGCTTGGGTGCTGATCATATATGGTTAGTCCCTAGGTCTTTGTCGTGCTTGATAGGACAGTGTCACTGTCCCTTGCCTCTGCCATTCTTGAGAGGCCTTTAAACCTTCAAACCGAGAGGTATAACACCTACAATACTTATTCAATGTATCTGTCAAGTACCGAGTAAGTCTTCCTCCTTCAACTGTTCACTTTTAACGGGCATAGAGCGAAGTTATAGGATAAGAAAAGGGAATGTGGAAAGAAAATGGGATTTAGAAAGAAAACGGGAACCTCTAGTTATTGGAGACGGTGCGTGGTTAAGTGTGAATTCAACCCACCACAGTTAATTGAATGCCAGGTACTTGAATAACAGCTTAGGTTAACAGTCACTTGTGGATTTCAGGGAACTGTTTCAAATCATTCCAGCTCGCTCTGGGATCGAACGCCAGAAGTTTCGCTGGTGTTATGGGTGCCTTAGCCACTGACCGGAGATGCCTACATTGTATTGCGATTAGTTGGTGGAGAAATGTTGAGCCGGAAATACACTACGATATCTATCATCATTTTGACCTTTTTAAGAGATTTTAATGGTATTAGGATACAGTATCCTTTAGAGAGAGAGAGAGAGAGAGAGAGAGAGAGAGAGAGAGAGAGAGAACTTTAAAAAATATATATTTCTTGCCGGACCTTTATTGATAAAACATCTTGATTATTTGCATATGACCCCTCCCCCCCTTCTCTCTCTCTCTCTCTCTCTCTCTCTCTCTCTCTCTCTCTCCGACAGCAAGCGGCGATTTGACCTTGAGCGATCGATGACCTTACGGAGACGAGCTAAGAAGAAGAAGAAGAGGAAGCCAGCACTTTCGGTTTGGTCGACTAAAGATGGCATGTTGCTTCCTCGTGGAAAGTGCCCTGGACAAAGGCCTTTTGTATATATATATATATATATGTGTATATGTATATATATATATATATATGTATATGTATATATATATATATATACATATATATATATGTATGTATATATATATATATATATAAACGGGCCGAACCTCAGACATGAATAAGAACATGCCTGGGGCCTTGTAATGCAGTGCACTAGAAACGGTTGCATTTGTTGTTATTTTGTGTGTATATATATATATATATATATATGTTTTAATGTGTGTGCATGTGTTTGTGCCTGTGATTTAGTTTTACTGGGTAAGATCAGATTAGTATGCTTTGCATTTGATTATATATATATATATATATATATATATATATATATATATATATATATATATGTATATATATGTCTATATGCTTTTTGGACAATTATGATAATAATAGTAATAATAATAACAGCAACTATTATTATTATTATTAATATTATTATTATTATTATTATTATTATTATTATTTTGCTCATGTTAGAATGTGTCAAATCTTTAAGTTTTTCATTCAGTCATTCAACTTCTCTTATTTATGTAATTTTTCTTATTTGACCATATCCAGACAATTTTGCGGCCATATTGAATAATAATAATAATAATAATAATAATAATAATAATAATAATAATAATAATAATCTCCCCTATATAATAAAGAGCAAATGTGTGTCTATATATAATTTTTTTCCGGTCACGCAGAGAGGCATTACCAGACGTTAACTATTCGGTCTCTCCCCGTCCCACGGATAGGGGGAGAAGAGTAGTCATGCCTTTCTGATAGGCGGTACCTTGGAAACCACAACTGCCTTGTTGTAGTTGGGAACCGGGGAGGGTGTGGGACGGGTTGAATCTTTGAGTGTGTGCATATCTCCATGAAAATATAGCCGTCATTTTGACGGGTCGCGTACAGTAGCAATAATGAACTTAGTTGTGATAATGGTTTTAATACGCACATAATCATATATTTTTAGACACCTGTTGATTCTCAAGCCTTGATAATGATAATATTAAGGACAATAATAATGGTTATTATTATTATTATTATTATTATTATTATTGATATCAACCGCATATTCTAAACATATTGTTGTTCCTGAAGGGTTGATGATAATGATAATATTAATAATAATAATAACACTAATGATAATAATAATAATAATAATAATAATAATAATTATTATTATTATTATTATTATTATTATTATTATTATTATTGTTATTATTAATGATACTTGACAAATCTAGTGAGGGTTTCTACCATTTGAAGGTCAGAGTAGTGAATCTTACCCTGTCTCCCCATCTCTCGGGATCTCTTTAAGAGTCCTAGCACGTCCCACGGGAGCTGGAACCCACACCTCCCCACCCCCCTCCTCACTTCCCTTGCTGCCTACCGAGACTGCACTAAAGAGGATAGGACTCTTCTCCAGTCTCTTTAGGTTTCTGGATTATTTTGTCTTTATAAAAATCTAGTCTTTTGTTTTCTCAGTTTCTGGTCCTTTTGAATTTGATTTTATTTATTTCAGATTATTTTTTTTTTTGCTTTTTTATTTGTTTTTTCTTCTACATATATTTTTTTCTAATTTATTTTTGATTTAATATATTATTATAGACAGTTTCTGGTCGTTTTGAATTTAATTTTATTTGTTTCGGAGTATTTTTTTGCTTTATTTTTTTATTTGTTTGTTTCTTCTACATATATATATTTTTTCTAAATATTTTTTAATTTAATATATTATTATATCTATAAATTAAGATGGTATTTTATTTATCAATTTCTGTTCGTTTTGAACTTCTTTTTATTTAATTTAGAACATATTTTTTTTGACTTTATTTTTTCCTATTTGTTTGTTTCTTTTACATATATATTTTTTTAATTTCCTAAAGTACTTTTGATTTAATATATTATGTCTTTATAAC
>NC_090741.1:34494096-34506596 GCF_036898095.1 Palaemon carinicauda | reverse complement strand
AAAGCAGTAATAATATCTACAATAGTTCACTAATAGTAATAGAAGTAATAAAGGAAACCATATTAAGAGTTATATCTATGGAAAACTGCTTTTCTCATTTTTGTTTGTTCATGATCAGATGATTTGAAGTGGTTTTTTTAGCAAGTTACTCGTTGCTCAGTTATTTGGATCAGTGATCTCTTTATTTCATTCCACGTTCTTTCAATTGTACTTGTTCAATTGATAGTCACATTTTGATGACTAAGGACAATTAGCTGGCAGAGGACTGCCCTCTTGCGCCAGACAGATCGGGCAAAAATGGTTTCACGAGACAGAAAATAAAAGATAGAAATGCAGGTAAATTTTAATTTGACCTTTGACCTGACTTCTCTCGACCTTCGCCATCTAGTATACCATGGTCAGGCAAAACCAACCAGACTTGCTCAAACCGCAGACTCTATTAGGGAAGATAAGACGTCACTTGTTTTTAATCACAGACTTCCTGACTGCAAAGTCAACTTTCAAAATTCTATAGATAAGGGACCAATCGAATCTCAGGTTTGGTTTTATCCTTTCCAGGGTCATGAAGTTGTTAGATTTCTTATTCCTGGTCTTGATTACTAGCACCGTTTCCAGTTTGTTCTTTATGCTTGTTGCATAATATTTTTCATAATTCTGACCATGCTTTGCATTCAGATCTTCCCATTCTAAATCATCTTATACGTACTACTAGGTTTTAAGGTCACTCATGAATGGCAGTGGCAAAGGTCAGTGACATTGCCCTATCAAGCAGTACAATGCCTTAAAGGCTGACCATATATATTCATATGATCAGAGCCAAAGCTCCCTCTCTACCCAAGCTAGGGTCAAGGAAGGCCTGGCGGTGGCTAATGATAACTCAGAAGATAGACCTATAGGCTCCCCAAACCCCCCATCTTTAGCTCACAAGGATGGTGAGGTTGCAGAGATCAAAATAACTAACGAGTTCGAGCGGGACTCGAACCTCAGTCTGGCGATCACTTGTCAGGGATGCTACCACATTGGCCACCTGTTAATTCTGACAATCTTGCCTTTCCTATCATAATTTTCATTAATACACAGTATTCTATATTCATTGTTTGTTTCTAACGTTTATGCACTGAAGTTCTGTACCACTGTCCAGGTAATAAACTTCTCATAACTTCTTATTCTTTTCATCTATGTCCATTTATCAGATTTCCCCTATTCCGTTCCAAGGTGTTTGTCCAACTACACATTTCCATCTCATTCCGCATTCTAACTTGCTTACACTTCACCTGCCCCATTCCATGGTTCGTTGGTCAGCTTACATTACCGCTGTCGATTTTACTTTCTATGTTCTGTAGTCAGTGGCCCGATTTAGAAACCAATATTGATCAGTTCAGAATATTGTTCTGGCAACATTTCGATGGATTTTACGGTGAAAGGGACTAGTCAATATTAGTTCTGAATGAAGTTGGTTGTTGCATTTTGTAATTATTATTCTTATTAGTATTGTAATTATTATTATTATTATTATTATTATTATTATTATTATTATTATTATTATTATTATTATTAGCTTAAAGCCATTACCAGGAAGATATAAATATCTCCCCTTCTCTCTCTAATGAAGGAACAAATGAAAAATGATTGAATCTAGGCGAGATAAGAGATAAGGATTTTGGCAATTCGCTCTTTACTAAGTAAGTCAGGGAAAGTTGAACGAACCTACATACTTACAGACACGAAAGCAATATCTTTCCATAGTCTGGTCAGTTGGAATCTGACCACAAAGGTATGCTTGGTGCCTTTAGGCATATGTATCCCTTGAGCGGGCGTGTGGGATGGGCTTTTTTGGGGTAACATTTTCAGAGAAGAGGGGCAACACCTTCCTGGAGATCCTACAGGAAAGTTGTAGACTTGAAAATTATTAGTCTTACTATCATTATTAGTGTACGCGACCCGTCAGAAATGACTGCTAAATAATTAGATAGATATGCACACACAGATTCAACCCTTCTCAGCCCCTCGTTCCAGGGTATGACTACTTCACCTTCGCCCTTCCCGAGGGATGAGGCGAGACTTAGTAGTTATACTGTTGAGCGTGCCCATATATATATATATATATGTATATATATATATATATACATATATATATATATATACAGTATATATATACATATATATATTTATATACATATATATGTATATGTATGTATATATATATACATATATATATATATATATATACATACATCTAGACACTTGGTCTTTATTATATAGGTGAGATTATTATTATTATTATTATTATTATTATTATTATTATTATTATTATTAGTCTGGTTTGCATATAATCAAGGTGTGTCATATATGAGTCAGGCGAGGCATGACATTAACAAAGACTGAAATCTCTCTTGAATAATATCTCAAATTTGTTCATGGCGTATTTGATGTTTCCTTTGATTGGTGGAATTATTTTTTTCAGTTGTTGTTATTGTTACTGTTTGTTCTTTTATTTGTTAGTTATGATTTTTTTTTTCACTTTTTGAGTTGAGTCCACACTGCCTTCCTTTTGATTTAAAACCAGATGCAATAGTCAATTCTTTTTCTTTTATAATGGATCCACTGCAGTGATAGAGGAACTAATTTGGGGTTTCTATTTTCCCATTAAAATTCCGATTTTTTTTATTTGGTCCTAAATTGGGTGAAATTATTGCAAATGGATTCCAGAGTAGAATGAGAAAAGTAAGAAAACTATCCATTAATTATTAATGCTAAATGTAAAACAATAACACAAAATAGTTCCTTCTTGAATATAGTATCAGTCAGCATAAGTTGAAACAAAAAGACAGATATTAGTACTGTTTCTTCTCTTAAACTAAGTTTTAGTATTACTAGGCTTCTACATCCCTGTCAGAGCAGGAAATAAAGCATTAGCGTATAGAGAACAAAATCTAACCATGTCTTCTCTCGTACCTACATGATATTTTGCTTCCCAAAAGTTATGACTGTTCCTATGATGACAGTAATCTTCAGGCAGATCATTGCTCTTAGTAAAAATGAGAGGAATGTTGAAAAGTTACCACTATCCATTTGTTTTTCCCGTTTTTTTCTCCCTTGCCAGAGGTCAAGCATAACATCGGCCAAAATTACCCGCCAGCAATTATCCATAAAAAAGCATCGCGAGCGTAGAATTACCCGCCAAAAAGTGACAATTTTCCGGCCCGTAGCACGTGCTGCGAGGAGGAGAGATGTCCACGAAAGTCAATCTTTACGAAGAGCCCCTCAGCCGGATGGCGTCAATTTCCATCCCCTAGCGGTTGCTAGCGGAACTAAACATCTGTTTGAAAACAAATGTTTCTTCTGGCTCATTTTTTGTTGGAGAGCAGAGTCGAACCTCGAGTCATTGAATGCATATACTCGTCTTTCCGACCACACTTCCGAGTAGGTATATCATTACAAGATTCAAGAATACTAAAATGGAGATGGATAAAAATGGCGATGTGGAAATTATAGAACCAGGAAGGGGACGATTTGTCAGGAAGGATGCTACACGAAGATTCCCCTTTTTTCAACCGGAAATGAGGTTTGGTGCAACCCTAGGAGGATTCCTCCAAGGTGCAACCTGTCATAAACCGAAATAAAAATAAGACAATTTCAAGGGTTTAAAGAATAAATTATAAAGGAATACTTTTTTTAACATTTTTATTTTTGTGTCTGGCCTTCCAGACAATGTTAGTATTAGGATTAGCAACAATCCTATGTTAGGGATGAGGTTTCTAGCCACATGCCCTTCAACCTGTCTGAATCCCACAACAGTTGACTATCCAAAATGTACAATATTAACTGCTTAGATCAAAAGGTGAAATACTGACGACTTTTCATGCACCATATTATTATTATTATTATTATTATTATTATTATTATTATTATTATTATTATTATTATTATTATTGATAAAGAAGGATTATAATCCCTGCATATAATTATTTATTTCTGAAATATGATTATTATTGTTATTATTATTATTATTATTATTATTATTATTATTATTATTATTATTATTGTTATTATTATCAATAAAGAATGAGTATAATCACTGAAAACAATCTTATATTTCTGATATCTGATTTATTATTATTATTATTATTATTATTATTATTATGAATAAAGAATGATTAAAATTACTGATTATTATTATTAGTAGGTAGTAGGTTGGCCAGGGCACCAGCCCCCGTTGAGATACTACTGCTAGAGAGTTATGGGGTCCTTTGACTGGCCAGACAGTACTTCATTGGATCCTTCGCTCTGGTTACGATTGACTTTCCCTTTGCCTACACATACACCGAATAGACTGGCCTATTCTTTCCACATTCTCCTTTGTCCTCATACACCTGACAACACTGAAATTACCAAACAATTCTTCTTTGCTGAAGGGGTTAACTACTGCAAAGAAATTGTTCAGTGGCTACTCTCCTCTTGGTAAGGGTAGAAGAAACTTTAGCTATGGTAAGAAGCTCTTCTAGGAGAAGGAAACGCCAAAATCAAACCATTGTTCTGTAGTCTTGGGTAGTGCCATAGCCTCTGTACCATGGTCTTCCACTGTCTTTGAATAGAGTTCTCTTGCTTCAGGATACACTTGGGCATGCTGTTCTATCTTATTCCTATTTCTCCGGTTTTTTTAAGTTTATATAGTTTATATGTGAAAAATCCAATTTAATGTTGTTACGGTTCTTAGTATATTTTATATTCATTGTTTATTACTTTTGTAGTTTTTATTTCCTTTCCTCACTGGGCTATTTTTCCCTGTTGGATGCCTTGGGCTTATAGCATCTTGCTTTTCCAATTAGAGCTGTGGCTTAGCAAGTAATAATAATAATAATAATAATAAAAATAATAATAATAATAATAGTAATAATAATAATAATAATAATAATAATGATAATAGGATCCATTTATGATTCAGCAGTTAAACGATGAATTTGTCAGTAACCTTCGTTTATATATTTGGGGCCATCCCCTGTTATCGATAATGACTTGGTTAAAGGGTTTGTGTATCGCCATGATCAGCAAATGTGTACTAGCCAGGGCCATCTATACTAGGCTGGTTTGCTGTGATCAATCAGAATAGTCTCCCATCATCACTAATCTGCAGTGGCCAATGTGGGGATGAAAATGGCCAAACCCCTGATATAACTAAGGACTTGTCTGAGGTCTTTGGTTGCAGAGAACTAGAAGCGGCAGCATTTGTTGCTGTTGTATATATATATATATATATATATATACTAAAAAATTATAAATTAAACCATATAAATAAAATTAAAAATTAAAACATTAAAACATTAAATGAATGATATAGGAAAAGAGCAGTATCAAAATCATTCATTTAATGTTTTAATTTTTAATTTGATTTATATGGTTTAATTTATGATTTTTAGTATATTTCATCCACTTCATTTTTTAAGTATTTATATATATATATATATATATATATATATATATATATATATATATATATCATGAGCCGTTACTAATGTGCTGCAGTACAAAGACCTCAGACATGTCCTTGCTCTTGTGTCTGCATATAGTCTTTGTATGCCAGTCCACACCAACAAACTTTCTTAGCTCATCAATCCAACGTCTTCTCTTCTTTCCCTTGCTCTTTTACAATCTCTAGGGACTCAATCTGTTATTCTTAATATTCATCTATTATTATATATGAATTAGTGTATATATACATAGAACATAGTGTATATATATATATATATATATATGCTGTATATACAGTATATATATATATATATATATATGTATATATATACAGTATATATATACAGTATATATATATATATATATATATTCCCTGGTCGGCCGGGAATCGAACTGGGACCCAAGAAACTGAGGTGACTGTGATTCTCTTTATGCTAGATGGTATGTCACTATCACCTCAGTTTTTGGGCCCAGATTCGATTCCCTGGCCGACCAAAAACTATCATCTTTGCGTTGATTCCCCTAGTGTATCTGATCCCCAGGTTGAGACAATCCAGATATTAGGAGTATAATGTATGGCTTATTTGTGTATATATATATATATATACTTGTATGTGTGTATATATATGTGTTTGTGTATTTATATATATATATATATATATATACAATATATAATTAAATATATACCTATATATCTATCTATCTATCTATCTATATATATATATGTATATATATGTGACATATATATATATATACAATATATAATTAAATATATACCTATATATCTATCTATCTATCTATCTATCTATCTATCTATATATATGTATATATATGTGACATATATATATATATATATATACAGTATATATATTCATATATATATATATATATATATACTGTATATATACATATATGTATTCATATGTATATAAATATACTGAATATATATATATATATATATATAATGCATATATATACACACTATATACATATATATATATATATATATATACACACATACACATACACACACTGACTTTTAACATGGACACTTGATTATACGACCTGCTAAAATGTGATTCGCTCCAAATACATCAGGAAAAAGCCTTCTTTCGCTCTAATGCTCTGTTAACCGATCAAACCTAATTAGCATAACTGCTTTTACGCGGTTAAGGAGAACAATTCGGGTGCGCTGCGTGACGGAGATCTTCTTCATCTGCCGGTCCGTGAGTAGGACTGTCATTAGCCTATATGCAATGGAATGCAAATGGAGCCTTTTGTCGTGGGAATGTGCGTACGAGCGTATGTATGGAGTAATGTACTCGTGTGTGTGTATATATATATATATATATGTATATATATATATATATATATGTATATATATATATATATTTATATATATATATGTATATATATATATATATATATATTTATATATATATATATATATATATACATACTGTATATCCATATATACATGTAACGTATGTATATATGTACGGTATATACATATATATTGTATATTCGTATGTGCATATATATATATATGTATATATATATGTATATATACACATATATATATACACACATATATATATACATTTATATATATATGTATATATATATATATATATATATGTTTAGAGCCTTACACACGTATATATACATATATGATGTATATATATATATATGCATATATATATATATATACACACACACACACACACATATATATATATATATATATAAATGTGTTTGCAATAGCTGTAGCCCAATGATAACCGCCTAATTTTCATAATTCCTATATCATATAAATTTTTTTTCAAATTATTTTTGGCAAAGCGTTTGAATAGGTTTGCTAAAGGTAATAAACTGTTTCCTAGTTTGCAATTTGGCTAGGAGCACGTGATGCCCTTCTTACAATCTCCAATGCTGTACAGAAATCCCTTGATTGTGGTTAGAAAGTTCGTGTGATTTGCCTTGATTTTAGTGCTGTTTTTGATTGCGTTAATCATGGTGTCCCCTTATTTTCAAACTCAAACAGTTGGGAGTAGGTCGGTCATTTCTTAGCATCATTATTGAATTTTTATGTAATAGATCTCAAAGAGTTATTATTGATAGGTATCATAGTTAGTGTAAGAATATATCTGGTGTTCCCAAGGATAGTGTTCTTGGCCATTACTTCTGATAATATATACGCATGATATGTGATTTGACCTAGAAAACAAGCTTGTTGCAAATGCAGATGGTGCTACTCTCTTTGCATCAATTCCATCCACTGAATGTAGATCTGTGGTAGGTGAATCCCTTGGTAGAGATGTAGCTATAATTAGTGCAATTTATGTGGCATGAAGTTGAATCCTAACAAAACTCAAAGTATGGTTCTACAACTTCCAGACCTTTGCATTGATAAAATTTCTTTAATTGTATACAACTTTAAAATTTAAGTTTGAATTCTTGATTGCATATATATATTTATATATATATATGTATATATATATATATATATGTGTGTGTGTGTTTGTGTATATGTAGACATAATGTGTGTATATGTAGACATATATATATATATATATATGTATATATATATACGAGTATAGACATACACATACATATATATATATATATATATGGATGTGTGTGTGTGAGTGTGCGCGCTCAGATCATTCTATAATGTCTGATTCCTGGTAATTTAATTTCTAATCATATATTTTGTAATTTAATGACGTGTCAACGAACTTGCATAAGCTATTAAATTTAGGATGTTTAAGATTGGGCTATGAATTTGGATGAAAATTAAATTCAGTACCTCGCTGACTTATCAATATATATTTTTTTCTAATTGTTCATTACTTCTCTTGTAGTTTATTTATTTCCCTGTTTCTCGCTACACTGGGCTATTTTTCCTTGTTGGAGTCCTTGGGCTTATAGCATCCTGCTTTTCTAACTAGGGTTGTAGTTTAGCTAATAATAATAATAATAATAATAATAATAATAATAATAATAATAATAATAATAATAATAATTCATAACTGTCTATGCAATAGTTACATTGATGCATGAATTACATAAGGTATTGCAACGAGAACGCGCCATAAATTATTGCCAGAGATGATCGTGTATCACATTCGTAACACATTGGTAGCACATTGGACGAATACATTACGCAATGGGCTATTCATTCGATTTTGAGAGGTTTATCGTTTATTGACAAATCAATTCCTGTATTGTTTTCTTTTGCTCTTGGAATTCTTTTAGGATTTTCATTGTTTAAAATATTTCAGATATCCCTTACGATTCGTCTTGTTAGGATTAAGTGCCCTATTATCATGTAGAGAGAGAGAGAGAGAGAGAGAGAGGAGAAGAGAGAGAGAGAGAGAGAGAGAGAGAGAGAGAGATTCAGCGGGGTTGGCTGGGCACTGCTTTGGTGGTATATTATTATTATTATTATTATTATTATTATTATTATTATTATTATTATTATTGCTTGCTAAACTACAACCCTAGTTGGAAAAGCAGGATGCTATGAGACCAAGGGCTCCAACGGGGAAAAAAATAGCCCAGTGAGGAAAGGAAATAAGGAAATAAACTACAAGTTTAAGAACAATAATAACATTAAAACAAATCTTTCATATATAAACTATAAAAATTTGAAAATAATAAGAGATAAAAACTTTTAAATAACAACTGAAGAGAAACAAGATAGAATAGTCTGCCCGAGTGTACCCTCAAGTAAGAGAACTCTAATACAAGACATTGGAAGGCCATGGTACAAAGGCTATGGAACTGCCCAACACAGTTACATGTACCAGGATAGTAAGATCTACTTGTTAAGTACTTCTAAAAGGAATGTCGCCTTTAACCTCATCTCAGGAGATAACTGAGAGGTGAGGAATGAGGAGAAAAAGAGGAAGGATAAATTGACCTTGACATGTCTTTAGTCAATGACGTAGCATCGACTTTCTCACCCAAGGAGATGGAAACATGGATTTCTATTTTCATTTCTATTTCGAGTAATTAAATGTGATATTTATGAATTATAAATTCAAGTTTGAAATAAATTAATATTTTGAAAATGTCTCCGGAAGTAACGTGTTTTAGATTTTGGAAATTATAATTATTATCATTATTATTATTGTTATTGTTATTATTATTATTAGCTAAGCTACTACCCTAGTTGGAAAAGCAGGTTGCTATAAGCCAAGGCTCCAACAGGGAAAAATAGCACTGTGAGGAAATGAAATAAGGAAATAAACTACAAGAGAAGTAATGAACAATTAAAGTAAAATATTTTAAAAACAGTAACTGCATTAGAATAAATCTCTCATAAATAAAGTATGATTCAATATGGTTGTCAATGGAAGAATGGAGGACTGCCAGATATCACTAGTATAATGAATTTGTTTCTTTGTTTTTTTAGAAGATAGTTAAAGAAATATCCGTGTGGTTGTGGGTATGAAGAAATTTCTATCTCGTTCAGGTTGTGGTGGCCGATGTTGGTAACGTCTCTGACTGGTGAAGCCCAGACTGGGGTTCGAATCCCGCTCAAACTCGTTAAGTTCATTTGGTTGCTGCAACCTCACCATCCTTGTGAGGTAAGGATGGGGAGTTTGGGGGAGCGTATAGGTCTATCTGCTGAGTCATCAGCAGCCATTGCCTGACTCTCCTTGGTCCTAGCTTGGGTGGAGAGGGGGCTTAGGGGCTGATCACATGTATATATGGTCAATCTCTAGGCATTGTCCTGCTTGCTAGGGCAATGTCACTGCCCCTAGCCTCTGCCATTCATGAGCGGACTTTCAACCTTTAAACTCCTTACTGTTGAAAAGTCTGGGTTACAGTGGTAACATATTTGCCTAGAATTCGCATGGCAGCAGATCGATCCCAACCCGGGACCATAAGTTTAAGCTGTTTATTGGGGGGGCCACTGCTGTGTTTGAGCAAAAGAGTGTGTGGGTTTGGCTTGCCCTGCTGACGTTCTGGTGAGCATCTAATCTGATGAAACTGGAACTGAAACCAGACACCTTTACCTTTAATTCAACCGGCCATCTTTTTGAAGCCACTCTGCTAAGTTTACTAACGAGTTTTACATTGTGACGTAAATTATTATTATTATTATATTATTATTATTATTATTATTATTATTATTATTTGCAAATAGATGATTAGAAGGTTGATGAATCATAGGCTTAATATTCTAGTAAGTTGTTATGGAATATGGAGTTGATGGTACTTATATTTTACTGTTCTCTTTTTTTATATTTCTCCATATTTGAAGTTTTGCTTGTTGAGAGAGAGAGAGAGAGAGAGAGAGAGAGAGAGAGAGAACTTTTTGAGTGTCCTTATTGCTCGTTATCATATGATCAGATGGAGAAAAAATGTATACGACTCCATTCATTGTTAAATGTTTGATATTAGTCTAGCTATTCAATAAGTATAAATTATTGTTTTAATAATGATTTCATTGATGTTTTTATCATTCATAATAAAAGAGATCATTGAATAGTATACCAATACACAGACACCCACACGTGTGTGTGTATGTGTATGGAATCACAAATATGATGATCTATTACCCATAAATGTTATTGATTATATATATATATATATATATATATGTATATATATGTGTATAAATATATATATATATATATACATGTGTGTATATATATATATTATATGTGTGTGTGTATATAAATATATGTATATATATATATATATATATACATGTGTATATATATATATATATATTCATAGCATACAATGCACTGTATATACCTGCATACAAACACCCTACAAGATAGGGATAAGTAAAGATGATATACGCTTATTGAAGAAGACTATGTCCGGTGCTTATCCATATATTAGGGCGTATGTGTTTCCACCTGATTATCAAAGCCTTAACCGGACGTAGCCAAATGCGTGTAAATACGCCAGGATGAGCTGCTATTAAGCGATTTCGGTATTTCCATAGCCTTTGGCTATATAGAAAAAAATGGGGTGAAAGTGCGTGATATGAAGGACAAAGCAAGGAGAGAGAGAGAGAGAGAGAGAGAGAGAGAGAGAAGAGAGCGCATTATTAGTTAACTTACATTGGCCCCACTGATCACTCCACTTTGTCATTTTATGAGAGAGAGAAAGAGAGAGAGAGAGAGAGAGAGAGAGGAGAGAGAGAGCATTATTAGTTAACTTACATTGGCCCCACTGATCACTCCACTTTGTCATTTTATTATCTCTCTCTCTCTCTCTCTCTCTCTCTCTCTCTCTCTATGTGAGACACAGCCTACAGCAGTTGACTACCAACCACACACTCAATTCATTTCTTACATAACAGAGGTATGCTGAACTCATATGGTTTCATATCGGATGCTTGTGATGAGTGTAGAAAATTGTAAAAGAATTTCGTGGGGAGAGAGAGAGAGAGAGAGAGAGAGAGAGAGAGAGAGACTAAGCTTGGAATAGGAAAGAAATGTCAGGGGTTAAAGATAATGTAGATAATCGTCGGAAGTTCATTTGTCTTTGATACTCTCTGTTGCCCTTTGGGCATTAATATTTTTTTACTTTTATATTTATGTATTTGGATCTATTTTTTTTTTTGTTAATTTGTAACATTCAATTTACCAATTATACTAATTATACCTAAACGTTTTCCTTTTTCCATCTACTAAAGTTATTAAATAAAGAGGAATATGAAAATATTAAAAATATGTTTTTATGTTTATTGTTAATATACTGTAAGTAACTGAAATATGGCGGTATCTGACGACAATCGCATTGTTAGACACCTCTATTTGAAAAACGACAAATACTTTCAGTATTTCATTGCAATATTATAAATTTAGCCTAAATGAGTTGCATATAGCCATAGGCAGAAGGATATTATTACATCTTTCAATTGATTTTTTTTTATAAGATGAGAATAGAATTATTTAATTTGGTCAATTATTATTGTATGATATTCTTGATAAGATTTTGATATGAATATGAATCTGGATGTATATATTACCGTAATATAAAAAATCCTATAGCTCTTA
>NC_090741.1:34487695-34493596 GCF_036898095.1 Palaemon carinicauda | reverse complement strand
AATTAATTTCTTACATTAACAGAGGTATGCTGAACTCATATGGTTTCATATCGGATGCTTGTGATGAGTGTAGAAAATTGTAAAAGAATTTCGTGGGGAGAGAGAGAGAGAGAGAGAGAGAGAGAGAGAGAGAGAGAGAGAGAGAGAGAGAGAGAGACTAAGCTTGGAATAGGAAAGAAATGTCAAGGGTTAAAGATAATGTAGATAATCGTCGGAAGTTCATTTGTTTTTGATACTCTCTGTTGCCCTTTGGGCATTAATATTTTTTTACTTTTATATTTATGTATTTTGTTGTATTTTTTTTTTTTTTTGTTAATTTGTAACATTCAATTTACCAATTATACTAATTATACCCTAAAGGTTTTCCCTTTTCCCTCTACTAAAGTTATTGAATAAAGAGGAATATGAAAGAATAGAAATATGTTTTTATGTTTATTGTTAATATACTGTAAGTAACTGATATATGGCGGTATCTGACAACAATATCATTGCTAGACACCTCTATTTGAAAAACGACAAATACTTTCAGTATTTCATTGCAATATTATAAATTTAGCCTAAATGAGTTGCATATAGCCATAGGCAGAAGGATATTATTATTACATTTTTCTATTGATTTTTTTTATAGATGAGAATAGACTTATTTAATTTGGTCACTTATTATTGTATAATATTTTTGATAAGATTTTGATAAGAATATGAATCTGGATGTATATATTACCGTAATATAAAAAATCCTACAGCTCTCTCAACCCACAAGATGCTCTCTCTCTCTCTCTCTCTCTCTCTCTCTCTCTCTCTCTCTCTCTCTCTCTCTCTCTCTCTCTCTCTCAGGGCACCACCCTGAAGCATATTTCTTGTTTCCATTACTTCTTTTTTTTCATTCCACAGAACATTCTTCTTCTTTCTGTTTTCTTAAGTATTTCCGATGAAAAAAGGCTACGAAGAGATTTTGAATACACAGAGGCGGGGCGGGGAAAGGAGGGAGAGTTTATTGACCCCAGCATATAAGCAGCTCTCCAGTCACTGCCCCATTCATCTCGTGGATGAAACCTTCGTGCAGTAATACTTCCATATCATTAGCAACTTCATACACCTCTTTTCAATCTTTCACTCCATCTGTCCGAACCTTTCAAGTCCATCTCTCCTCCTACCCTCAACCACCTCTTAATCGACCCATTTACCCCATTCTCGCCACAAGACTGAACATCTCGATTATTATTATTATTATATTATTATTATTATTATTATTAGTAGTAGTAGTAGTAGTAGTAGTAGTAAGAAACAACAACTATTATTATCAATAGGGTAGTAGTAGTAGTAGTAGTAGTAGTAGTAGTAGTAGTAACAACAATTATGATATTAATAAGACAACAACAACTATTATTATTTATATGTTAGTAGTAGTAGTAGTAGTAGTAACAACAATAATAACAATGATGAGATAGCAACAACAACTATTATTATTAATATGGTAGTAGTAGTAGTAGTAGTAGTAGTAGTAATAGTGTAGTAGTAGTAGTAGTAGTAAGACAACAACTATTATTACTAATGTGGCAGTATTAGTAGTAATAGTAGTATTAGTAACAACAATAATAATATCAATAAGACAACAGACAACAACAACAATAACTTTTATTATTATTATTATTATTATTGTTGTTGTTGTTGTTGTTTATCAGTCAAATTTTAGGAGAGAGAGAGAGAGAGAGAGAGAGAGAGAGAGAGAGAGAGAGAGAGAGAGAGAGAGAGAGAGAGAGAGAGAGAGAGAGAGAGAGAGAGAGAAACTAAGTAATTGGATCAACGTTGTGTTTGGTGAGTATTTGAACGGGTGACCACGAAACAAGTGTCTTATCATAAGTGACGTATGGCTAGGAAGCTCATCTATTAGGCGGTTGTCTGAACTCAAATAAAATGATATCTTCTTGCACTACTTACCTGAAAGGAGAAAAGGTATAAGGTATACATGGTAACACATGAATATGTAATTATTATCCAATTGGATAACAAGAGCAGCTGGATATACGATTGGATAATATTATAAGAATTAGTACATATTGGATTGCGTGGCACTAGAGATAGAAGAGGATAATGCTATTGAATTTTAATACTTTTAGATCATTAGTTTTAGAGTCAGTAGGATATATGGATTAGCGCCGGTCAAAGAAGATATTAAAATTTATTATTAAAAAGATACAGAAATTGGATAAAGCAACGAGAATGTTCGCAAGGATTTTAGGAAGAGTAGGATATAGAAAAGCCATCCTTGAAAGAATTTAAGGAGAGAAGGATATAGAAAGGTCTTTTTTTAGAAGGAATTTAGGAAGAGGATATAGAAAGGCCATCATTAGAAGGACTTTAGGAAGAGAAGGATATAGGAAGTCCTTCCTTAAAAAAAATTTAAGAATAGGATATAGAAAGGCCATCATTAGAAGGACTTTAGGAAAGAAGGATATAGTAAGTCTATCCTTAGAAAAATCTTAAGAAGAGGATATAGAAAGGCCTTTTTTAGAAGGACTTTTAGGGAAGGACGGATATAGAAAGGCTTTTCTTAGAAGGACTTTACGGAAAGAAGGATATAGAAAGGCCTTTTTTAGAAGGACTTTACGGAGAGAAGGATATAGAAAGGCCTTTCTTAGAAGGACTTTACGGAGAGAAGGATATAGAAAGGCCTTTCTTAGAAGGATTTTAGGGAGAGAAGGCTATAAAAAAGGCATCCTTAAACTTTCCTGCATACATTTTGACTGGTTTCAGGATTTGGGTAGATATAAACAAATCAAATATTCAGTTGCTAATTAGGACCGATTGCCGCTTTTACCAGACGCCTAAGGTCTGCTCCATTTCTCTACCATGTTACGGATCATAGAGGCTGGTGTTGAGTCGACCATATAGTTCAGTTTTGGATGAATGAAAAATATGTAAGTGGAGTGTTTCTCTCAGAGCGAATCATGGTAGGAATGTTGCATTAATATCAACCGTGACTATTTTGTTGCAATATTGAATACTGGTAAGAAGCCCTTCTAGGAGGATACTCCAAAATCAAACTATTGTTTTCTAGTCTTGGGTAGTGCCATAGTCTCTGCACCATGGTCTTCCACTGTCTTGGGTTAGAGTTTTCTTGTTTGAGGGTGCTCTCGGGCACACTATTTTATCTTATTTCTCTTCCTCTTGTGGTATTTAAATTTGTATAGTTTAAATGGGAGTTATTTATTTTAATGTTTTTACTGTACTAAAAATATTTAATTTTTCCTTGTTTACTTTCCTCACTGGGCTATGTTCCCTGCTGGAGCCCTTGGGCTTATAGTATCCTGCTTTTCTAACTATGAGTTGTATCCTAGCAATTAATAATAATAATAATGATGATAATAATAATAATGATAATAATAATAATAATAATAATAATAATAATAACGTTGCATATAATTATAAATAAACGTTTATTGATAATAATAATAATAATGATAATAATAATAATAATAATGATAATGATAACGTTACATATAAATATAAATAAACGTTTATTGCAATTGCGTGACTCTTTATCTGTTCTGTTGCAATCAGTTGAATAAATCAATCATGACATCTAATATTTC
The DNA here is from genome assembly GCF_036898095.1 of Palaemon carinicauda. Classification (NCBI taxonomy): domain Eukaryota; kingdom Metazoa; phylum Arthropoda; class Malacostraca; order Decapoda; family Palaemonidae; genus Palaemon; species Palaemon carinicauda. The sequence continues at coordinate 34,490,003 of NC_090741.1, read as the reverse complement.
TCTATTGCAATTGATTATGGGATTGGGTAACGTAATGCCCGTATCTAGACCAGCTCTGAATGTTGCATGAATAGAGGGGTAAGAGTTCGGGAAAACGGAAGAAGAAAGAATTCCAAGCTTGGGAGGGAAGAGTCAAAGGATTACTGAAATAATTTCAGTTTATTTTTATTGTCCCTGTTGCAAGTTTCATGTTATTAATTATTTGCATTTTTTTTGTATTGGCTTTGGTAGGAGATGTTCATATTTCTTCTTCTTCTTCTTCTTCTTCTTCTTCTTCTTCTTCTTCTTCTTCTTCTTCTTCTTCTTCTTCTTCTTATTATTATTATTATTATTATGATTATTATTATTAATATTATTATTATTATTATTATTATTATTATTATATATATATATATATATATATATATATATATATAGAGAGAGAGAGAGAGAGAGAGAGAGAGAGGAGAGAGAGAGAGAGAGAGAGAGAGAGAGAGAGATATGCGTGTAGGTATATGTGTATATATATATATATATATATATATATATATATATATATATATATATATGTGTGTGTGTGTGTGTGTAGGTAGGTATATGTATATATACAGTATTTATTCATGTTTATATATTGTATATATATATATATATATATATATATATATATATATATGTATGTATAAACATATAATTATTATTTAAATAACGTGAAAACCGAAATTGATAGAATATTGGAACTTCAGAATGTTTTTATGGTGAACATGCTGACGTAAGTCTCTTTTTATGGTCTATATAAAACTGATCACTTTTAACGTTGTTACTGATATGAAAATGTTTTAAGTTAATTATTCTTTACTTCTCATGTAGTTAATTTATTTCCTTATTTCTTTTCCACAATGAGTTATTTTTTTCCTGCTTTCCAACTTCGGTTGTAGCTTGGCTACTACTACTACTACTACTACTACTACTACTACTACTAATAATAATAATAATAATAATAATAATAATAATAATAATCTAAAACAATTGAGAAAGATAAACAGAAAGACGAAAAATTATATGTGGAGGAAATATATGGAAATGGGCAGAAGTGAAAGGATTGGATAGGGACGTGTTAAAAAAAATAAATAAATAAAAACATTAAGAGATGTGGAAATGAGAAGTTTAATGAAGGAAAACACGAGGTTATTGTTAGGAGATAATGGAAGATCGTGTAAAAAAAAATTAATGTTTAGCAAGATTTCAGAGAAAAGGGCTAATTAACAATTGAATCTCAGGTTAATATTTGCAAATGGAGTAAATAATATTAAGATTTGTTATTGTGTAATTACAATTGGTTTATCAAAATATGCTCTACTTTGTTTACTAATTCCCGTTTTCTTTGCTGTCAGGAGAGAGAAGAGGAGACTCTCGGAACCTACCACCGAATCATGACTGAGCAAAACACGGTGTTGCAGTTCCTTGCTGACGTCATTCACAAGCAGTTCCGAAGTGTAAGTTGATGTTTCTTTTGTAGTGTGAGGTTATCTATCTATCTATCTATCTATTTGTATTATTCAGTAAGTAAATATAGATATATCTATCTGTTTATCCTTATCTTTTAAAGTACATTATGCATCTTATTAACAAGCAAGAAATATAATAAATGCATCTCTCTCTCTCTCTCTCTCTCTCTCTCTCTCTCTCTCTCTCTCTCTCTCTCTCGACAAATATACAAACATTACAGTAAAGATGTGCATTCTTCGTTTTGTGCGTATCGGGAATAATTCACAAGGATGATATTTGTAAGTCCTATTTACATGAACTAATACCACATTATATTTTTTATCATATCGTCACTAATTTTCCCACTTGGTAACAGTAAAGGCAATTTATTGCTTTTGCTTCAGCACTTGTTCGTGTATGTACAGTAGGTCAATTACTGCAAATAAGACATTTATTAGAAAAAACAACAATAATGCCATAGCCTTTATACCATTGACTTGGGGGTACTCTCTTGCTTGAGGGTACACTCGGTCACACTATGTTAATTTCTCTTCATATTTCCTTTATGATTCTTTATAGTATAAATAAAAGATCTATTTTAATGTTATTACTGTTATTAAGATATTTTATTTGTTCTTTACTTCTCTTGTAGTCTGTTGGTTTTCTTGTTTCCTTTCCTCACTGGGCTACTTTCCTTTATTGGAGCCCTTGGGCTTACAGCAACAGTGCTTTTCCAATTAGGGTTGTAGCTTAGCTAATAATAATAATAATAATAATAATGATAATAATAATAATAATAATAATAATAATAATAATAATAATAATAAAAGGCGTATGAGTTTGG
>NC_090741.1:34475195-34482695 GCF_036898095.1 Palaemon carinicauda | reverse complement strand
TTCTTCTACTTCCCCAGGGGAATCTGGCCTTCATTTCCTCGACTTAACGCTGGGGACTCTGGACTTCATTTCCATGACTTCCCCTGTGGAATCTGGCCTTCATTTCTTCTACTTACCCTGGGGAATCTGGCCTTCATTTCCTCGACTTAACGCTGGGGACTCTGGACTTCATTTCCATGACTTCCCCTGTGGAATCTGGCCTTCATTTCTTCTACTTACCCTGGGGAATCTGGCCTTCATTTCTTCTACTTACCCTGGGGAATCTGGCCTTCATTTCCTCGACTTAACGCTGGGGACTCTGGACTTCATTTCCATGACTTCCCCTGTGGAATCTGGCCTTCATTTCCTCTACTTCCCCTGGGGAATCTGGCCTTCATTTCCTCGACTTAACGCTGGGGACTCTGGACTTCATTTCCATGACTTCCCCTGTGGAATCTGGCCTTCATTTCTTCTACTTACCCTGGGGAATCTGGCCTTCATTTCCTCTACTTACCCTGGGGAATCTGGCCTTCATTTCCTCGACTTAACGCTGGGGACTCTGGACTTCATTTCCATGACTTCCCCTGTGGAATCTGGCCTTCATTTCTTCTACTTACCCTGGGGAATCTGGCCTTCATTTCCTCGACTTAACGCTGGGGACTCTGGAATTCATTTCCATGACTTCCCCTGTGGAATCTGGCCTTCATTTCCTCTACTTCCCCAGGGGAATCTGGCCTTCATTTCCTCGACTTAACGCTGGGGACTCTGGACTTCATTTCCATGACTTCCCCTGTGGAATCGGGCCTTCATTTCTTCTACTTACCCTGGGGAATCTGGCCTTCATTTCCTCGACTTAACGCTGGGGACTCTGGACTTCATTTCCATGACTTCCCCTGTGGAATCTGGCCTTCATTTCTTCTACTTCCCTAGGGGAATCTGGCCTTCATTTCCTCGACTTAACGCTGGGGACTCTGGACTTCATTTCCATGACTTCCCCTGTGGAATCTGGCCTTCATTTCTTCTACTTACCCTGGGGAATCTGGCCTTCATTTCCTCGACTTAACGCTGGGGACTCTGGAATTCATTTCCATGACTTCCCCTGTGGAATCTGGCCTTCATTTCCTCGACTTCCCCTTGCGGAATCTGACCTTCATTTCCTCGACTTCCCCTTGGGAATCTGGCCTTAATTTTTCTTGACTTGCTATGGGGAATTTGGCCTTCATTTCCTCGACTTCCCCTGGGGAATGTTGCCTTCATTTCCTCGACTTCCCCTTGGTAATCTGGCCTTCATTTCTCCGACTTCCCCCTGGGAATCTGCCCTTCTTTTTCTCGACTTCCCCTTAAGAATCTGGCGTTCATTTCCTCGACTTCCCTTGTGGAATCTGGACTTCATTTCCTCGATTCCCCTTAAGAATCTGGCCTACATTTCCTCGACTTCCCTTGGGGAATATGGACTTCATTTCCTCGACTTTCCCTGGGAAATCTGGAATTCATTTCCTCGACTTTCCCTGGGAAATCTGGAATTCATTTCCTCGACTTTTCCAGGAAATCTGGCCTTCACTTCCGCGACTTCCCCTTGGTAATCTGGCCTTCATTTCCTTGACTTCCCCTAAAAAATCTGGCCTTCATTTCCTAGACTTCCCCTGGGGAATCTGGCCTTCATTTCCTTGACTTCCCCTAAAAAATCTGGCCTTCATTTCCTAGACTTCCCCTGGGGAATCTGGACTTCATTTTCTTGACTTCCCTTTCGGGATATGGACTTCATTTCTTCGACTTACCCTGGGAAAATCTGGGCATCATTTCCTCGACTTCCCCTTGAGAATTTGTCTTTCATATCCTCTAATTCCCCCGGGGAATCTGGAATTAATTTCCTCTACTTCCACTAGGGAATCTGGCCTTCATTTCCTCGACTTCCCCTGGGGAATCTGGTCTTCATTTCTTCGACTTCCCCTGGGGAATCTGACCCTTATTTACTTCACTTCCCCTGGGGAATTTAGCCTTCAGTTCCTCGACTTACGCTGGGGAATCTGGACTTCATTTCCTCGACTTGCACTGTGGAATCTGGCCTTCATTTCCTCGACTTCCCCTGGGAATCTGGCCTTCATTTCCTCGACTTCCCCTAGGTAATGTGGCCTTCATTTCTTCGACTTACCCCTGGGAATCTGGCCTTCATTTCTTCGACTTCCCCCTGGGAATCTGCCCTTCATTTTCTCGAATTCCCCTTTGGGACTCTTGCCTTCATTACGCCGACTTCCCCTGGAGAATCTGGCCTTCATTTCCTCGACTTCCCCTTAAGAATCTGGCATTCATTTCCTCGACTTCCCTTGGGTTTTGGCCTTCATTTTTCTCGACTTCTTATGTGGAATCTTGCCTTCATTTCCTTGACTTCCCCTTGGGAATCTGGCATTAATTTCTTCGACTTCCCCCTGGAAATTGGCCTTCATTTCCTCAACTTCCCCTGTGGAGTCTTGCCTTCATTTCCTCAACTTCCCCTGTGGAGTCTTGCCTTCATTTTCTCCACTTCCCCTTGGATATCTGGCCTTCATTTCCTCGACATCCCTTGGGAATCTGGCCTTCATTTCCTTTACTTTCCCTCGGGAATATGGCCTTCATTTCCTCGACTTTCCCTCGGGAATATGGCCTTCATTTTCTCGACTTCCCTTGGGAATCTGGCCTTCATTTCCTCTAATTCCCCCAGGGAATCTGGCCTTCATTTCCTCGACTTTCCCTTGGGAATCTGGCCTTCATTTCCTTGACTTTCCCTGTGGAATCTGTACTTCATTTCCTCGACTTCCCCTGTGGAATCTGTACTTCATTTCCTCGACTTCCCCTGGGAACCTGGCCTTCATATCCTCGACTTCCCCCTGGTAATCTGGCCTTCATTTCCTCTAATTCCCCCAGGGAATCTGGCCTTCATTTCCTCTAATTCCCCCAGGGAATCTGGCCTTCATTTCCTCGACTTTCCCTTGGGAATCTGGCCTTCATTTCCTTGACTTTCCCTGTGGAATCTGTACTTCATTTCCTCGACTTCCCCTGGGAACCTGGCCTTCATATCCTCGACTTCCCCCTGGGAATCTGGCCTTCATTTCCTCGACTTCCCCCTGGGAATCTGGCCTTCAGTTCCTCGACCTTCCCTTGGGAATCTGGCCTTCATTTCCTTGACTTTCCCTGTGGAATCTGTACTTCATTTCCTCGACTTTTCCCTGGGAATCTGGCCTTCATTTCCTCGACTTCCCCTTGGGTATCTGGCCTTCATTTCCTTGACTTCCCCTTGAGAATTCGGGCTTCATTTCCTCTACTTCCCCTGTAATAATAGAAAACTATGACAAGTTCGTATATGTATTTGTAACATTTGTATAATCTTCCTAATCAGGTAGATGAATCGGTGGAACTTTAAAAGTTGAAGTTGCAGCGAATGTTTTCATGTTGAACAGTCTGACATAAGTCTCCTTTTATAATTTAGTCATGAACAAAATTCTTTTAATATTGTATTTGTTATTAAAATATGTTATTTCTATTGTTCATACTTCTCATTCCTTATTTACTTTCCCCACTGGACTATTTTTACGTGTTGGGACCCTTGGGCTTATAGCATCATGCTTTTCTAACTATAGTCCATTTCTTTTATCGAGGCATATTTGCACCGACTCGCAGGGATGCCCTTTTAGCTGGGAAAAGTTTCCTGATCGCTGATTGGTTGGACAAGATAATTCTAACCAATCAGCGATCAGGAAACTTTTCCGAGCTAAAAGGGCACCCCTGCGAGTCGGTGCAAATATGCCTCGATAAAAGAAATGGACTATAGTGTTGTTTTTTAGCTAGTAATAAAATGTATTTTTGTCTATTAACCCTTAGGTATTGGGATCTATAAATTAATTTCCGTATTTTCCTACTGGGAATGCTAGACTGGCGTGTTCTTAATATTGAACTGCTATAATAATTGCCTGATGGAGATAATGGGCGCAATTTATGTAGGGGCGTTGAAGCGTTACTAATGAGATGTTTGTGTAGGATTGTGAACCTTAATATTTGCTACGTTTGAGATGATTGAATGGTGAGATATATGTCAGGGTGTTGAAGCGTTGCTGAAGAGATGTTCGTGAAGCATTGGTAAGTGATTTGCAGGATTTAGTATAATTTTATAAATGCACGTGATTTAGAATTTGAACTGATGTAAACATGTTTTTGATAAGCCATCTATTGTAGGCTCATAAGGGTCACGTAAATGTAAGGGTGTCAATGTACTGTTGGTGAGTCATTAGTTGTGGTGGCCTGTTGGTAACGTCCTTTCCTGGTGATCGCCAAACTGGGGCTTGAGTCCCGCTCAAATTCGTATGTTCCTTTGGTCGCTGCAACCTCACTATCCTTGTGAGCTAAGGATGGGGGATTTGGGGAGCCTACAAGTCTATCTGCTGAGTCATCAGAAGCCATTGCCTGGCCCTCCTTGGAGAGGGGGTTTGGGCGCTAATTTATGTATATATGGTCAGTCTTTAGGGCATTGTCCTCCTTGATAGGACAATGTTACTGTCCCTTGCCTCTGCCATTCATGAGTGACTTTTAAATCTTTAAACGACTATTGTCAATTTCTTTTAGCGAGGCAGATTTGCACTGACTCGTAGCGGTGCCCTTTTAGCTCGGAAAAGTTTCCTGATCGCTGATTTGTTAGAATTATCTTGTCCAACCAATCAGCGATCAGGAAACTTTTCTGAGCTAAAAGGGCACCGCTGCAAGTCGTTGCAAATCTGCCTCGCTAAAAGAAATTGACTATAGTTGTTGGCGAGGCTTTTCTGAAGCTTTTATATAAAGTACATATTGAATTCAATAGATAAAAAATGATTTAGCATTATTATTATTATTATTATTATTAGCTAAGCTACAGCCCTAGTGTGAAAAGCAAGATGCTATAAGCCCAAGGGCTTCAACAGGAAAAAATAGCCCTGTAACGAAAAGAAACAAAGAAATAAATACACTACAAGAGAAGTAACGAACAATTAAAATAAAATACTTTAAGAACAGTGACATTGATATAGATCTTTCATATATAAACGTAAAAGTCCAAAAAAGGAATATAGATAAGATAGAATAGTATATCTGAGTGTATCCTCAAGCAAGAGAACTCTACCCTAACTTTTCGATAATAAAATGAAATCGCATAAACATATTGACAAACTGAATATTTGTAAACACTGATTCACCTGCTCTGTGACTCACCGGCAATCAGGTTTACCATGCACTCCCAAACACCTGCGTGAATCAGCTATTACTTTCTTGCATGCTAATAGGTATACTGTAAATTACAATATTTTAAACCGATTTGATTATTTTTTATCATTTCACTTTATCCATATTTTAGTAATTTATCTATATTTTATGTAAAATAATAATGTTTGTTATCATGTCCAATAAATTATATATATATATATATATATATATATATATATATATATATATATATATATATATATATATATATATATATATATATATATATATATATATATATGTTTTTAATATAATATTCAAAATTCAGTTTTATTAAGTTTTTAATGTAGTTATTTTGGTAATTTTGTATATTATTACATCGAGTGACTACGCACAAGAAATATATGATTTCCTATAGCAAATAACGAGATTTAACCGATTTTGATGACCATTTCAATCGCAAACAAACAGATCAACCAATTCGGTTAGTTATAAGTTGACGAATTGGTTGATGTTATTACGGATGAAATGAATGAGAAAACCAGTTAAATCACGATATCTACTATAGGAAATCATATATTTCCTGTACGAAATCACACAATGAAATACAATACAAATGAACCATATAAATATTAATACTGTGGACATATATACTGAGATAAAATATATAAACAACAGATGTCGGGGACGATAACATTAGCAACGTTACCAATGATTGACAGAACTACCAACGATGACGAATGGTACACAGTGTTACCAACGGCACGATGTCATTACTAGAGGTAGAAATAAATTTTTCCATACGTAAACTAAATAATACTTCCATAAAACTATTACACAATAAATAAAGAGTACCAAAAGGCCACAGAACCTAACAAACCCACCTAACCTTGCCTAGAAGTACCCAGGTCACAAAACACATATAATAAGAATGGAGGAATGACTTACCTTGATACACAGTACTACCAACGGAGACGAATGGTACACAGAACTACCAACGACACGATGGCATTACTAGAGCTAGAACTGCTAAATATCTCCTCAGATATATTCAATAATTTCTCCATATAAAAAGTACAGAAAGGCCACAGAACCTAACAAACCCACCTAACCTTGCCTAGAAGTACCCCGGTCACAAAACACGAATAATGACTATTGAGGAATGACTTACTTTTATGAAGAAAACGTCGAAACTTGCTGGACTCGGAAGGAAGAGACAAAAGCGCACGACACTTAAACGTTGAGGAATAACATTGTGAGATTTAAGAAAATGGTCAACATAACCCGAATTATCAACAAAATCACCATGGAATTGAGCCACTGCTTTTAGATACGGAATGCTGCAACCGGTACAAGTTTCTATAATATGTTCCATCTCAAAATACGGAAAAAAAAACGCACTAGTAACGGAGAACGAGTAACTAGGTCAAAGGTTAAAACGGGAAAGGCAGGGGAACAATGGGTCGGGAAAGAGCGCATACAGAGATAAAGGAAGGGGGGGGGGGTAGGGAGATATCTGAATAGGCCTACTACCTAGAGTGATGATTGGTTAAGGGAAAAACAACGAACAAAAGAGTGAAAACATGAATGAACTAAATACGGAAACTAGACGAAAGAAAAGTTTTATAAGACAGAGGAGAGAGAAAAGGAACTAACCAACAAAAATAAATACAAACAATATAGGAAGATAAAATGGAATGAACGGTAAATAATAGAGAATGGGAATATAAAATGAGGAGATCATACCGAGAATTAACTGGATAAAAAAACTAGTCCAGGGTAAGTATTTATGTGAAACCGGGAAGGGATAAAGAAATAACTCAACAAATAAAACCAATATAGGAATGTAAAATGGAATGAATGATAAATAATATTGAATGGGAATAAAAAATGAGAAAATAACACTAATAAAAAGAGTAAAAGGGGGAGTGGAAACTCCTGCGCAGGGGGCGGGGGGATATATGCGCAGATCGGAAACTGATGAAACGAACGAACGAACAAATGGGAAAGGAAATAACAAAACAAATAAACCCAATATAGGAAGGTAAAATGGAATGTATGATAAATTATATTGAATGGGAATATAAAATGAGAAAATAATACGGTAATAAAAAGAGTAATAATGGAGAGAAACTCCTGCGAAGGGGGGTTATATAAGCGAAGGACGGAAGGTGGAGCGAACGAACAAACGAACAAATGGGTGCTAATGTTAGCATGAAACGCTAACATTTGATCTACATCAGGAATGGAATGTTAACATTTAATCTACATCAGGCGTTGGCAGCACTGGTTACTGTATTACTACAAGAAATAACCTTT